>NC_022021.1:62659674-62662529 GCF_000317375.1 Microtus ochrogaster
CAGCAGCTCATAACTGCCTAGAACTCCACTTCGAGGGGATCTGCGTGCCCTCTTGTCACCTCTTTGGGGACCCAGCATCCATATAGTGGACATACACACATGCAGGCCAAACACTCATATGCATAAAATAAATAAATCTTTTTAAAAATTAAAAAAGAAAGAAAACATGCTTAGAAGTGGGGTGTGGTGTCAGATACCTGCAATCTCAGCACTTGGGAGGTTAAAGGAAGGTAAGAGGTTCTAAGTCACTAGCATAGAGTCTGCCTGGACATGGGAGGCTTAGGGCTAATGAGATGGTTCAGTGGGGAAAGCTCTTACCTTCTAACACCTGAGGTATATTAGGCAATGAAATGAATTATTCTTCACCAAGCTTACAAAATATTCAGAAACTAGAAACTTTTTGGCTAGTATCAGATGTAAAAATGCTGACCACATGGTCTTCTGCTGTCTTTCTTACAGCTCTTAAAGTTGCCCACATCTACATGATAATGTGACCCCTTCCTCGGGAAATGGAAGAGAAAGTAGTGTCCCTTCTAGGCTAAGGTAATAAAGGATGCACGTAGAATTCTCTCATTTGCTTCCCTGATGAAGACCAAAGAGAGAACACGAGATTGTCAACTTGAGAGAATCTTGAGTCACCTAGGAAACAAACCTCCGAGCAGGTCTGTGAGGGAGTTTCTAGACTAGGTTAATAGATGTGGGAAAACGAACCCTAAACTGGGAGGTAACACCATACTCTGGAGGGAGCATGAGCATTCCTCACATCGGTCACTCTCTCGTTGGCTGCAGACATCAGCAGCTACCTCACATTCCTGCCACCATGTCTTCCTGCCATGATGGCTGTACCCTCAAACCACGAGTCAAAATATCTTCTTGCCCTGTGTTTCTTTGGTTGGGCGTTCTGTCGGTTTCTTCATGCGAATCAGAAAAACCAGCTAATACGGTGTGGCCGGATTAGCACATAAGTGTTGCCTCAACTGACCCCATGGATGGCTAAATGGTGTGGAGGTCCACACCAACATGGACAGAAAAGGGAGAAAAATAAAGTCAGTAGACCTGAGAGGTCCAATTTTGGACTTGTTTGCTTGTTACAGCATAACCAAAGGTATGCTCACCAAATGCCAAGAAAATCAAATGCTCTGAGAGCTGACGAAAGTGGACGGGGTGAGGAACATGAACAAGTAGCCAGCACACAGTGCAGAGAACACATTCCTGGAAGACAATGTTTTCCTCAAGAACTGCATAGCATCCCTGCAGAACTCATCAAGAAAACATGACTAAATTCAAACATCTTTTCTACTTGTCACAAACAGGAACAAAGACACCTGAACCACCATTCTATTGCCTGAGTACTTTTGGCCACAGTTCAACCAGTAATACATGATGAGATCCTTAATTTTCTTAACTGATTGCTGCCATTTCCAGACCAACCTGGGTCACTTAGTTAATCTGAGCCCATCTTGAACTACATAGCAAGATACTCTCTCTCCCACCATGCCCTCCTCCAACAAAAAGAAATAAATTATACAACTCAAGTTATGGTTATTCTCACAGAATTACATAAACTATAACTGAGAACTTCCATAGCTTCACCTTACCCGAGGATGAGAATTATCTCATAATTTAATTTATATCACATCATTGCACCCTTTAGAGTATATAAATCTGTGGGTATGAAACCTAAGCCAAAGATATTATAGGAGTTTTAAGTGATTTGTAGAATTATGCAAAATAAAACCTTTTCACATCATTATCCCCTAGACATGAGTTGGGAAGGGGTGGTTTGTTATGCCATTTCTGATGAAACTCCCTTATGAAGCTTTTTTTTTTTTTTAATGCAGTGCTTCGCCCACTACAGGCTTCTTGGAGACCTGCAGAAGACTCACTCACTGGTACTGGTTACAAATGTATCCTGAGCAAACTCTAATCAGGAAGCAGGCTTTATCTGAGTCGAGATATGTTATGATGAACTATTCTCACACAGCACAGGATAAATCCCGCGGCTTCCTAGAGTTCCCCAAACCAAGAAGAAATGTTATAAACCAGAGATGAGGAAGCCCTCACTGTGGCCAGGGTTATATGGCTGCACCACCAATATCTATACTTTAGAAGGATAGAAGCATTCCTGCAGGTCTGAGCATACTAATCCCAGCAATTAGAAAAGTCAAACAAGAGGCCTGGGAGACAGGCATCAGCATGGGCTACACAGCAAGAGTCTGTCTCAAAACGGGAAAGGCAGACTTAGGAGCAGCTCATTTCAGCCCTGACCTGATTCTAGGGTTGGGACAGGGAGCATCTGGACATGGAAAAGGGAGAGGCCTGAGAGCTGGAGGCAGCTGTTCTGCAGTCCCCCAGGGAAACAGCACTAGCTGACACGGGAGGCAAGAGCTAAATAAACTAACGAAAACAAAATCCTTGAAGACAAGGGTAAGCCTGAACCAATCAACCCAGAAAGCCAATGAACTAGAGAAACTGGAGTCAGATAAACAAGAAACCTATTGCTTTTAAACCAGAGTGAGGTTGGATGCCCTGGCATTGGCTAAGGGAGGCACTATTAGAGGCACATGATAGCACACACAAGCAGGCTACTCGCCCAAAAAACAGGGCCTTGTTCACTAATTTACTCCAAATAATATGTTGGCACTAAACGCAAAGAGACTGGGGGGGGGCTATTATGAAATGCATATTTCTGAGGAAGGGGTCTGCAGTAACTGTGGGTGAAACATGAAGCTGAACACAGAGAAGACTACAATCATAAGGAGACAGAATTACAGCAGAACCAGTCACTGGGATGGCTAACAGGACCAGCACCCCACAAAGAGATGGCATTCACTCTTGTCCCACTCCCCATGTCA
>NC_022021.1:62662799-62665831 GCF_000317375.1 Microtus ochrogaster
GCCGTCCTGATTAACAAGAGTTTTCTTAAGGTTCCTGCTAGGGCTATGCGAGGAAAGCTGAGCACTAGAGACTGGTTCACTAAAACCATGAGATTACGTCTAAAATAGTGTCCTAAGTTCTCTCTGGCAGACCACACGATTTAAGCCGAAGTTAGATGCCAACGCTATCAAAACTAGACTGGGGCATTTGATCCTTTTTATAACATTACCGAAGTTGAAAACAAATAGAATATATGAATACCTAGGAAGTCTTGGCTGCCGTTTACCATTAGTCTCAATGTAGTAATTCTGAGCCTGTAATTTTTTTTGTTCCAGCATTATTAGACCTCCACAGCTTCTTATCTGTGATGAGAGGACTAAGAGTTGTGCTACACACCCAGCGCTCCCAGCCTCAGCCCCCCTTTCACAGTCTACTGGACGGTGACGAGGTAACTGACCTCAGAACCTCTGTTTCCATTTTCCAAAAGCACAAGCCATACTGGCTATGGCAACTCACACCTCTGGCTCCATTTTGAAGCCATCCTGGGCTATGTAGCAAGATCCTATCTCAGTAGTAAATAAATAAATAGCACAAACTGATAACTAATTAAGGAAAGAAATTCTCCTCCTTCTTCCTATTCTTAATTCAAAGCCATAAGGGAGACTCAGACACACGCTACTAACTTAGCTCCATGTGCTTAACGAAAATGAAAAATTCACATTTTCAGGCCCTTAGTCCAAGTCACTCATTCAAAGACTCATTTAATAAAGCCGAAGCCAGGTGCGATGGCTCACACCTCTAAGCCCAGCTCCTCAGGAGGCTGGGAGAGGATGTCCAGCCCGCAAGTTCAAATCAGGCTGGGCTATACTGAAAGCAGCTTATTCCAAATAAACAATTAGACAAATAAACAAATAAAACTATTAAACTAAAAAAAGTCAAGTTCTAAGCACCAACTGAAAAGTCACCCATGCATCCCTGGGAAATAAGGATATATTCGTCTAAAATAGTTTATGTTTATTGAAATAAAATCTTCAATAATTAGCAAGTTTTAATTCAGTCTGTAGATTAGTATATGTCTACTTCAATGCTAAATTAGAGAATTAGAGACTTCCTTTTCTCCAAATTTGTCCTAGTGATTTTTCACAGAGCCTATGATTTGCTGGAGAGAGGCCTCAGCAGTTAAGAACACATACTGAGTTTGGTTTCCAGTACCCATGTACAGCATCTCACCACTGCCTAGAACTTCAGCTCCAGAGGATCACCTGGAGGAATACCTTCTGACATCCGGTCACTGGAGCTCACATGCATATATGCACAGATAAACATGCATGCCAATAATTAAAAATAAAATCTTTCTTTAAAAAAAATTATGACCAAGCTTGGCAGTACAGGCCTGTAACCCAAGTGTTAGGAATATGAAGGCAGAAGAATGAGTTCAGGGACATCCTCAGCTACACAACAAATTCAAAGCTAGTGTTGGCAACATGAGATTCTACCTCAAAAACTAAAGCCTAAATGTGTCATGCAAAAGAATACTAGATGTATTTTTCATTGTTTTGGCAAGAAAAGGTTCATACAGCACTGATTAAAATACAGAAGAAAAAGAGCATAAATTTACTCTATGCCTATTTTATGGCATGAAAGAACTTTAAAATTTCAAAAGAAAGCATGAATATACAAAGTGTAAACAGGTTACCATGACGTCACTCAAAGACCAACTCTTGCTGATACAAGCAGTGCTATAACCTTGTATACCCATGCCGTAGGGGTTTTAAAAACAAAATGAGGAAGGGCCAGCAAGGTGGCTCAGTTGGAAAAGGCACTTGCCACCATACCTGACCATTTAAGCTTGAGATAGCTAGAACACGCACGAAGACGGAAGAAGAGAACTAAATGTCCAAGTTGTCCTCTGACCTCCACACACGCGTGCCCCACATTCTCACACATATATGCACCAATAATAATGAAGTACAACTTCTAAAACTGTAAAATAAGAACACATAAAGACAGCAGAGGTCATCCTAGGCCTTCATCTTTGTATCCGCAGTTAGGGCACCTGGTGCCATTCCTTCGTTATAGTTTGAACTCAACACATATTTGTGAACTGGATGAATAAGGAAAGAATGATGAGAAAATGATAAACAGCCCTGCTGTCTCCCGGGTGTTCACTGCACTAGTTTCTTTTAAATTTAATTAATCCTCAATGTCCTTGTGAAATAGCCAGAAGGAAAATGTATTTACAGTACTCAGAGATTGATGCACCCTCGGAGAAGGGTTAAAGACTTCCTCACAGTAAATGAGTGTTCCCAATCCAGGGCGACCCAGTGTAAGGCATTGCCTGCATGGATGGAAGGCTTTAATCTGAGGCCCTGCTGCATGAACCACAGAAACTCCCCAGGCTCTTCATAAGGGATTCGGCATTTTGCAGCCAGTCTGCTCTCTCGGTACCTTCCGAGGGCTTCTAGAATGCCCATGCTACCCTTCCCCCTCCTGATCCACAAAAACTGGGACCAAAGCTTTTCCAGGTCAGTCCTGACTTGAAGCCTTCTATCTTGCTCTCCCCAATGTACACAGGCTTATTAGACCATATGTTCCAATATTCGTTCAGGAAGGGGGAAAAAGCAAGCTGCCATTCAGATGTAAGAAATCTCAGCAAAACAGTTTACTAACGTGAAAATAACGTTATCCCTCTGTGTTCACCTCTGGTCCACTAAACAATTGGTGGAATATAAATCGATCTCATCATTCACTCTTTGTGAGGAAGCTTCTTATAAATTCAAAGTCTGACAAAACACTTACATGACCTAATTTGAAATTTTAAATAGTATAAAGCCTCTGGGCTTAATTTTATAACCAGCAAGCACATAACAGCTTCATGCTTTGAAAGGCACTTTTTGTGTGCATGTGTCCTAGGAGAGTGTGCATGTGTTGGCACATGGGTACAATAGCTTGCACATGTCTGTGGAAGCAAAAGGGTGGCAATGGGTGTCTTTCTTCAATTGCTTTCCACTTTATTTTTATTTTTGAATTGGGGAGTTGTGGGCGGGGGGGG
>NC_022021.1:62671784-62673273 GCF_000317375.1 Microtus ochrogaster
GTCCCCACTAGCCTACTTTTCTCCCTACAAGAAAGAATTTGGCTTAGGGAATTAATCAAACTTCTCCTCAGTTACCTAAAAATAAATCTGACCACTCATTACAGAAATCATTTCAAATCGTTATGGTAATAAAATAATAGCTGCTTTTTCGTGAAGTTTCTTTTTTTTCTCCTGTCAGTTGTGATGCATTTTAATGAGAAATGATTACTATATCAGCTTTATCTACCTGGCAGATGTTAGCATTAAAGCTAGGTAGACAGTAAAAACCTTAAGACTGCTTTTAAGATAAATGAATGACAAGGTATGAAATTTAGCCTTAGGTTTTGGTTGTTAACATAGCCTAGACCATAGGTTCTCAACCTTCCTAATGCCACAACCCTTTAATGCAGTTTCTCACGTTGCAATGACCACCAGCTATAACTGTCATTTTGCTACTGTTATGAATGGTACTATAAATACCTGATATTCAGGATATCTGATATGTAACCACCAAAGGGGTCAAGACCCACAGGTTGAGAACCGCTGACCTAGACTAGTCTGGAATAAAATCTTGACAAGAGACTATCTAGACCAGGAAAGTGTGTGGACGTGTCTGTCTTTTAGGAGTTGTCTTGATTACTTTAAGGTGGGAAGACCTGCTCATTGTGGATGGCATCATTCTCTGGGTTTGGGTCTGGGCGGTGTAAGAGAGGAGAAAGTGAATACCAGCATGCACGCATCTATTCATCAATTCTCTCTGCTCCTGACTGTGATGTCAACAGTTGCTTCAAGTTCCTACTAGCCTTACTTCCCCTCAGTTACAGACTGTAACCTGGAATTATGAGCTAGAATAATCTTTTCTTCCCTGAGTTTTTTTTTTTTTTTGGCTAGGGTCTTTTATTACAGCAATAGGAAGCAAAACTAAGGTGTGTGTGTGTGTGTGTGTGTGTGTGTGCGCGTGTGTGTGCTTGTGCCGACTCATGAGTTGTCATAAAAAAAAATTCATTCAGTTAAAATTTCACACATTCAAATAAGAAACTTAGAGCAAATGAATTATTTGTCATGGTTAGGTGCCTGTGGTTACGCTGAATCATAAAAGCCATGGAGCATTTTTATATGAAGACACTGACCGTTATCAAGAACTATCTAAAATACCTGTGGATCCCTGTGCCCACCACAGTGTACAGGAAAGTAAGGGCTTCTGGGCTCCATTTAAGTACAACCAAGGCGACACAGAGCTTCCTGAGGTTAAATTTGCGTGCTACCTTTTAAAGGGGCACGTGAAGCATTGTGCACTTTATTCCCAGCACATGGGAGGCTAAGATAGGCACATCGGGAATTCCAGACCAACCTGAGCTATGTAATGAGATCCTGTCTCAAAAAACACAATCAGTCTGTAACTTAAAAGATTATCATTTTCATCCTCACTAGTGTTGAAAGGTCTTGAGAAAGGTTTTTAAATCCTTCACTAGATTTCCCAGTTTGTGGCTTGAGGAAAATGATTTTTTTT
>NC_022021.1:62674593-62675666 GCF_000317375.1 Microtus ochrogaster
TTTTTTTTTTTTTTTTTTTTTTTTTTTTTTTTTGAGACAGGGTCTCAACATGCAGCCAAGCTTTGATGTCCCTCAATTTAGTACACACCCCAGTCAAGCCCGGCAAGAAAGAATCTGGCAACCTTCAGACTCTGCTTTCTGAACACTGGTACTATAGTATACCCAGCAGGGGCCAGCACACTCTACTACCGTGGTCTAAATACGCACAGCACTTCAGAGCTGGCTGAAAATTCATCACTCAACCTACATTTTAAAGTGTTGAGAAATAAACTTTGAGTGAAGTCCTGCTAATTCTGTACAAAGAGAACTGACCTGTCTGCCCTATGTTTCAGTGGCTGCCCCCACCCCACCCCCCCCACACACACCCCTGTTAAACCGGATATGGAGCCATTTGTCGTCCTGCATTTAATTTCTTCAGTGTTGGTCAGGTGGAGCACGGGAGGGAAGTGCTCTCTCTGCCACTGAGCCATCTTGTAAGGCTCAGTCATCCTGCATTCAGTAGCTCAGCCAAACTCCATCTCGCCAATATGCAAATACTAAGACACTCTAAGACTTTCGTGTTGAGGGTTACAGATAGGCAGCAACAGACAGAGACGGGTCATCTATGTGCTTGTCCATCCTATCCGATTTTATTCTGCCCTGTCACACTACCCTGTTCAACCCATCTCTGAAGGCATCAGATATGTGAATGAGTGGACAAGCTGCTCCTGGGCAAGGAAATCAAAACAAACTCATCTTTATGAAACTGAAATCCACAATCTTGATATCCAAACTACATTATGCAAGTGAAATGTTTTTTACTATCAATAAGCTTTGAAGAGCGGTCTGCTGAATTAATCAAACTGCTCTTCAGTGTGGAGAGATGGGGGTCAGCGAGCAGACAAGAGAGAGTTAGTGTGTAGAAACCTGAGACATTCCAAATAGGGCTGGATATAATACGTAAAGCAGTTCTTGAAGGCCAAACCAGGAATTTAAGGTTGGTGGGGTGGGGTGGGGGAACCTATGGTCACATTTGAGAGCTGCTGAACAGACATGGATGATCAAATTTATGCTTACGGAAACATTTAAGAAAG
>NC_022021.1:62676125-62688333 GCF_000317375.1 Microtus ochrogaster
GGAAAGTGGAGATGTTGGTGCCAAAGGCAACTCCTAAGTAGAGGTGGGTGGGACTTCACGGGCGTCTGGCATGGCTGGTGGTGTGAAGTCGGAGACTATGACTCCCCTTCCTGCCTCAGACAGGATTTTGTTCAGGAAAAGGCCAGAGGAAAAAGCTTGTTCTGAAGAGGAAATGGTTTGTTTTGACATGCTGAACTGAGTGAAGACGACAAGGGCTCAGGGGGCAGCGTCAAGCATCCACGAAGTGTAAGAGGAAACCTCAATTACAGCACATACAAAAAAAGATAAAGGTTGGGATAAGGGATCTTGACAAAAAGACATTAATGCATTCCATGGCCGGGACGTGGGGCACTGGTAGAGTCTGCTGGCCTGGCTGCAGATCACTGGAACCCAGTGAAAGCCAAATGTGGTGTCACATGCTTGTAATCCCAGTACTCCTTTGGGGACATGGAAGGTAGAAAACAGAGAAGGCCCTGGTAGCTCCAGGCCATCCCAGTATACACAAGGAAAAGCAGCAAGGAGACATGTTTCACACAAGATGAAAGACTAAGAGTCAACACCTGAGATTGTCATCTGGCATCCACACATGTACCCTAGAGTACGAGCACCTTCACACAGAACTCAGACATACATATCACACGCTGCACACACACGTACAAAAATACATTTCTAAAAATATAATTTTGGGCGACTGGGGTGACGTGCACCTCTAATCCAGACTCTTGGGGGGCTAAGCTAGGGAGATTTCTAGTTAAGGGCCTAGACTGTGCCTTTAAGTGAGACCTTGTCTCAAATACTAAAATAGGTATCATCATTATCATATTTCCTACCAGTGTTCACCGAGGTACAGGAAAATGGTATTTCAGAAATGAAATAAAAATACCCCATATCAATACTTGCCTAAAATAAACTGACTAAATCAGTGGCCATTATCTGACAGCAATATTCACCTATTAACATACAAGCTACAGAAAGGCAAACCACGGTACAGAATTACAAAATATTTTCAAAATTGAGGGAATTTTACTTAGTTTTTTTATGCTGCAGACTATGATGGGGAATTTAAAAGGATTAGGCAAATATTTGCCTAAGGATTCCAGAGCCATGGTGCATAATTTTTCAACTATTATGTTTTGCACTAGGCCCTGGCACCTCTCTTCTCAACCAGCAGATTTTTTTTTCAGTACTGACCCTGGAAAACATCCCTTCAGCAATCCCTCCCTGTCCACAAATATTCACAACCACTCTGGTCCCTCCAGTTGAACCAATGTCCTTAAACATTTCGTAAACATTGACTTGTACTGAACTATACCCCTACTGTCTTGTGCAAATGCTAACCTACTTTAAATTACCCTACGCCCAATTCCTTCAGCTGTAAAACGTAAAGTACCCAACAAAATGCCTACTTTCCTTTAGGGTAAACACGGGGGGTGAAAGAAGGGAGGGCAGGACCTCCGCCAAGACCAGGTTCGGCAAAATAAGCATCATGAATAGCATTACCTTAATCCACAAAATAAAGGTTAAATATCTTAACTATAGACGCTCCAGTAAAGTCTCATTCATGTTAAACCACAGGTTCCTTTAAGTCAGCGGCGTGAAATTCCATTTAATAATGAACTCTTTTGGAAACAAGTACACAAGACGGAGCTGCCGGAGGGGAGGGGGTGCTAGCGCTGCTGCTGTCTTTTCTATGTCGGAGTTCACTATGTAGCTGCCCCACCTGAACGTGCAGAAACGGCCCCGCCTCTGCTTCCCAAGAACTAGGATTACAAAGGAGCATCACCACGCCCAGATGAGCAGCTAGAAATTTAAGAGCTATAGCTCAACGGTAGAGCATTGCTTAGCAAGCATAAGGCCGTAGGTTCAATCCCCACTGGAGCAGGGATCACCAGGTCCCCATTCACTTCTTAGCTTCCCTCACACTCCCACCCCACTCACTCCAACATCTGAGGCAGCCTGCCAGCACTTCAAGGAAGACGCTTTTAAGCCAGTCTTTTGGATAGTAACTAATCTAACATTAAATCATGGTAAGCAAGCCCCCACTAACAAAGGAAATATGCTAGTTTTCTATATTAAAGAGGTTATTTCTTTTTTGTTGTTTTTTTAATAGTGTTTGCTTTTTTATTGATTTTTTTGAGCTCTACATTTTTCTCTGCTCCCCTCCTTGCCTCTCCCCTCCCCCTCAGCCCCCTCCCAAGGTCTCCATGCTCCCAATTTACTCTAAGAGATCTTGTCTTTTTCTACTACCCATGTAGATTAGATCTATGTATGTTAAAGAGGTTATTTCTATAGTGAAGAGTTTGAATCTATGTTCTGTCAAATAACCGCGGTGCTATCTTAAACAACGGCATTACGTGTCTGTCTGCCCCCTAAGTGCAATTTGAATCTAGAGACAGAAAACAGGAATTGTAACTCGGCCAGGCAACTTTCGACACTGGATTCATATGAAATTCTGTTGCAAGCGGCAGCACCGGAGTCAGGGCTCTCTCAGGTGTCTAAGTGTTGCAGTATTTGGTCATTTAAGTTAGAAAATTCCTTCTGGTCTGTCAAATTTCTTAGCATTCATCTCATAATTCATAAAGCATCTCCTTATATAGAAAGAATAGTATGCAGTGCTTGGGGGATGAGGGAAACCACAGCAAGCAGGACAAAGTTCCTCCTCTAAAATGCTTACAAAGAGATGTAAACAAGCAATTCATTTCAAAACAGACAGTCCCAAATGAAAACAGCTTTACCCGAAACTTTTCACTGTATAATAATGTAAAAGCAATATGCACACAGCAACAACTTTTCACTTTATAATAATGTAAAAGCAATATGCACACAGCAGCAAACTTCCTTCGATTTTTGAATTTTTTTTTTTTGTTTTCCCAGATTAGCCCTAAGATATCAGATACACTCCTGTGATACGTGGCAATTTCTGGTCAGTCCATCCATCAAGAGGGGAAACCCAAATTTGGCAGTGTACTGTGTTGCTAAAACAGGGTGTTGGGTAGGTTAGGTATCACCAGTGCATATCAACCCACTGTTACATCATCTTCCTGTGGATGGATGAAGACATCACCCCTTCTTGTGGAGGGAAGCATCTATGTATTCTGACACGGCTTTAGAAACATGTAGCAGAGTCCTGCAGGGAAGGGTTCCGGGAAAAGATTTCTGAGATGAGAACGTTGTCTTAGCAAGCATCTCAACAATAAGTAGTGCCCAGGGATTCCATGATAACAGGATAGAGGGCAGAGTATAGGCAGAAAGGTCCAGGGAGAACATTCTGAGACAGGAGTACTATTCCTATGACCCAATGCTCGAAAGCATTTCCCTGGATAAGGAAGTATGCTCCAAAAGATGTCAGTCCACCCGGGATGTCATGAAAGAGGGTTACCCATAAACTGAGGATGTACATGGGCAGGCACGTGTACAACTTCTGTCGAATATTGCACTTCAGATTCATAATGTCTAATATAAATACTAGGATTCTTTTTAAAAGGAGGGTTTCGATACATAGGCCAGACTGGCCTGAAATTCTTAAGTCTTCTGCCTCAGATGCCCAGGTGTTGATAGTTTAAGTATTCGGTATACTCAGCTTAAATATTATAGTTAATATTAAATATTAAGGTGAGTCATGTTTTTTGACAGGGAATCTCTCCATTGAATGAACACATTATTATCCCCATGTCCTTTCAGAAGGAAAAGAATTAATGCTATGTTGTAAAAGGTGACTTTTAGCCAGCACCAGTCACTCGAGTTTGTCGTATCGGCTCCTCTGGAAATTGAGGCAGGAATATCACAAGGGCTAGACTGGTCGGGCTATTAGAGTGGGCTTAAGTCTAGCCTGGGTCGTGAGACACCGTCTGGATAGACAGAGTAAAACAAAGGTGGGGCGTGCAGAGGAGTGGTAGGTAGGACGCTGGGTTCAGTCCCTCTGGCCAAACACAGAAACGTGACCTCTAGCAAAACATAATCCAATCTTTGGAGGTGTCCATTTTATTTGTATAAAAACACAAAAATTCCAAAAGCATAAAAGAACACGTTAATAGGCGTTAGATGAATGCTGTGGTGTGTTTAATTTTTCTTCCTTTTGGCATGTCTAGTTTCAAAATATTTTTAACTTACTTTGCCTGCACCTGTAAACACACACAAGCGTATGTGTACACCCACACACCTGCACAGGCACAAGCCAAAGGGACCAGAGGACACTTTTGGGGGAACTGGTTCTTTCCTTAGGCTGTATGAGCACCAAGAGTGAACAGGGGTCATCAGGCTAGTGGCAGGTGCCTGGACCAGTTTAGCCATTTTTCCACCCATTCAAAACTTACAACAATCAAAACTGTGATTCTTAGGTTTTTAAACTCTGTTTTAGTTTCATGGTTAAAAAGCTCAGAAAATCAAGAGAGCAATCTGCAGTAGGGACTACTGGGTTCTTGGTTCTGGACTCAACTTTAATAACATCTGGCTCTAGGACGTAGTCGGTCTTCCAATCTCCTTGTTATCTGGCACCACACATTTCATGCCTTCTTTTTCTTCTGGCACTGATTCCATGTCTGACCACAGGCAAGACATGAGCCCCAATCCTCCGAGGTTTTTAGGAATGTTCTGTTCATTTATATAGGAAAAGGGAAATGCCAGGAGGCCACAAGCATGACAAAAGTGTAAGAGAAAAAAAAATGTTTTTTTTTTTCATGACGTCTAACTCGGGGACAACTGAAGCCTATTAGCAATCGTCAAACCCCAAGCAGCACTGGAATTGAGGGGTGGAAAGAGGGAGTGTTTTAAGGACCGCCGCTAGGTTGAGTGAGTTAAACAGTGTTTTATATCGCCAAAATCAAACAGGAGTGGAGGACAGGAAAACCAATGCTCACGATAGTTAACACCTTTTCCCAACCAGCGGACATTAAACATCACAAGTGTCTGTAAAGCTCTGCTGTGTTTGTGTGAACCTGTCTGCATTGTCAGAAAGGTCACGGAGCCTATGGACAGGAAGCAGGGCATGGCCAGGAGTGTGACAGCACAGGGGTTCACACCGGGGCTCCCTCGGCTGGCTAACCGAGTAAGCAAGGCCACACTAAATGAACCATCTCCGACTCTCAGCACATCCCAAAGCGAGCAGCAGAAAATCCCCATGCACTCTCCCACCAGGCAGAGCTGTGAGCCAACCATTTCCTCCTCCTCACTCCTCACCTGGACTCCACCAAAGCAGGACACGTAATATTAACAAGCACTTTGACCATACGAGGACCATTTAATGAGAGGCGGCGACAAGGCTGCTACTTCAGGCCTAGCAATCAAATCACCTTTCTGCATTTCCTCTTATCTACAAAAACACTGAAGTTCAAAATAAATAAATAAATAAATAAATAAATAGCAAAAATGAGAGTTCAGTATTCCCTCTTTTTGTGGAACCAGGGATGATTGGCATTTATAATGTTTGAAGCACATAATTCGTTCTTAGAAAGTGTAAGATATTGAACAGTATGTTAAATTTTATCTAAAACTTGAATTGGAAATTATTTCTAATGGTTTAAATGAAATAGCAGGTGAAAACAATCCAAAATAAGCATGTCCTGTTCTCTGTAGAAGACTTCCTTCAGTGGTGAATGTGATTTATTTGCAATGACCACACAAATCCAATGCTATAAGTCGGTATGCACATTAAATCAAGACAAAGCTGATGTATTTGATCGTGTCTATTAACTCCAGCACACAGGAGGCAGAGGCAGGACGAACACCAATCTAAAGCCAGAGTGGTCATTATAGTGAGTCCCAGGGCAGCCTGAGTTACAGTGAGACTGTCTCAAAAACAATTCTAAAAATACAAAAATAACTCAAGATCCAGCAGGGACATTTTCATTTTCAATACCTGATGGATATTTCAGATTTGGGAGTGGATAATAACTGTGTGTTTCTAATATGATTAACGAAAGAAATAAAATTTTAATTTAAAAAAAAATCTGCCCTTGAGTACAAACATAAGGAATTTCCTACTGTCCTGTGTTAGGCAACTTTATATTTGTTGCACTGAAAGAAGAAGCCTCGAGAAAGCAAAGCAATCATACAGCTCTATTTTTTCTTCCTTACACATTATACACACAAGCCCCAGCTATTTAAACAGGCACAAAGGAAAAACATTACTTCTTAATAGAATGACATAGGAATGGAAATATTTCTTACTTCAAGAGCAGTCGTGGTACTTGTTTCTACAATGAAAACTGATGTTATCGTGATTAGTTAATTACTCATCCCAACACCTTAGACTTGATCCTGGGGACATTCATAACTTCTCCACCTCACGCTACTAAACCCTAGTGCAGTAATTGCTGATAATCTTAACTGCAACATCTAGCAGATAGAGGAGATTAAAGTCACAGAGTGCCTCTCTTGGTGCAGACACTGGGACCACAAGTGCCTTAGCATAAATCAGAGCACTTGGGAGACTGAGGCAGGAGGACTACCTTGAGTTCTAGGCCAGCCTAGGTTACACAAGAAACACGTGCAAGCACACACACACACACACACACACACACACACACACACACTTCCTCAAAGAAAGGCCCACTTAGGGTATGCCTGTCCCCACACTCCACTAAAGAGGGATGACATTCATATACGCATGTCCTCTGGATATTAAGTATAGGAGCAGCGTTAATTTAATCAAACATCCTCTAATTTAATTTGATCCATAATTACAAAAATGATGGTACTCTCAAAAATTAAGAAATAATGTAATTTAGTCCCTCCCCCAAAGACAATAAAGCTTGATAATTCACTGATACATTCTCAACTAGTCAATCAATGTTATGCCAGTTTTGGGACTTAGGGTGGACTGTATTTGGGTACGGGATAGCCCTATCAACTAAGATTTTGTTGTTTGTATTTTTTAAATAAAGGATACAATATAAGTTCTAAGTATTTTAAAGGTACACATTAAATCAATCAAGCTTTTGAAAATATTTACAGATGAAAGCTTCCTTGCAATTTCTACATTCATAAATGTTTCCATTAGTTAAGAGATATTTTGGAATGTAGTCAAGCTATTTTGAATGTCGACTCCTAACAACTGGGCTAGGCTAAAGAGTCTCCATAGACTAAGTGCCTGACATTGCCCAAAGCTCTTTTAAATCAGTTGTCCCTAAAAGGATAAAGAAAGAAAACCCTAACCACGAAAAAGTGTGTTTTTATAGAAACTTTTGATGTTAATTCTACTTCCTCAATATAAAACTGGATTAGGGCAGCATCAAAGCCTTGACAATTTATTTGCTACTCAAATATGCGTTTCTCATTCTTCCTCAGAAGAAAACGTCATCCATTCCAACTACATAAAACTCTCCAAAAGCTTTCCTACGATAATGTGAAAACCCAAATACCCACTCCTTGGGAGTGAGAAACACACACACACACACACACACAAGCCTGGAGAACTAGCAGACCGCACGCTTATCGCTTATGTCAACCTTCAGGAAAATGGAAACAATACAGCCCTAACTCATCAGAAAAAAAATCACCACTGGGGATCAAATTATTTTATGTCTTTCTCGTATTCCACTCCAAGCTCAATACTCCAATTTTGCACCGGTTCGCCTGTGTCAAATCCAGAATGCGTAAGGAGCAATCTACTACTGAAGCAAAACAGTTTCTTAGTATGAGAGTTCTGCTCATTGCCCGTAGCGTAGCTTTAGAGAAAAAAAGAAAAAACCTTCAAACATACTCATTTTCCTCCTGCTATAATAAAATCGGGAGACATCAGTGCAGGAATGCAGCCAGAAAGCAGCCCCAAGAATTAAACAAACAAGCAAAATACCCAAACACGGAACACACTCTGAACAAAGGAAACACAAGCGTGTGAACAGGAAATGAAGCAACTCTATACACATAAATACCTTTTGGGGCCGCCAATGTAGGTGAAAGTAAAGGTGGAGTCTGAGTATCTGAAATCTGAAACGGAAAGTCCTGTTAAAAAGCCACCCCGGGTGGGTTGTTTTTAACCCCAATTCTGTCTTGAACATGCTATTTCATCTGAGCCAAGGAAGCCCGATTAGGAGGGAATAGAGGGCTAGAGAACGAGGGGTGGGCACGGCTACGGTGCGGGAGGGGATGCTGAGCACCCCGCGGGGTGCAGCGGGAGTCTGCCCCCCGCAACAAGTGCCGGGTGCCATGGCAACGGCGGGAATTTCCCAGCCAGGCGGCCGGAAGCAGCCCCAGCCAGGCTTCGGGCTGCGAAGCCCGAACTGCTCTCGGCCTCGGGGGAGCAAAGATGGACGCGAAGGGACCCCCAGGCTGGGCCTGCGTAGCTTGGGAGCCCCGGGAATCCATTCGGTTCCCGGCGCGGTGTGTGTGCGCTCGCCGAGGAGCGGGTGCAAGCAAGGGGGCGGGAGCTCGGCCCAGCGCTGCCTTCTCCAGGGGCCTCGGTGGCGCCGAGCGGAGCAGCGCAGCGCAGCCGGTCCCCTCCCGACCGCCGCCGTTTCGGCCGATGGCGCAAACCCGCCTTCTCGGCCGCGGCTGCCGGAGCCGGGAGGATGCTCTGGGCAGCGCCGGTGGCTGGAATCCAGCGCCCGGCCCCTGCGCTCCGACTGCTCGGGTTCTGCTGACCCCGGAGCCCGAGGCTGCCCTGGCCTGTCAAAGCTGGGGGGCGGAGGAGAGGGGGCGCGTGCCCCCTCCCCCTTGGGGCTCCAGCTCACGCCGCTGCAGCTGTTTCCAAATGCACCCGAACAGGGACTTGCAGCCCCACACTCTCCCCCCACCCCCAAGCCGCACGCGTCGCGGTCAGAAATCTGGGCAGGGGGGTGGCCGGAGGGAAGGCTGGCTCCGGGTCCCAGGATCGGGAGGCAAGAACTCACCTGCAAACAGGCAGTCTTTCTCGGCTCTGGACTTCTGGATCACGATGTCGATATCCTTCTGAATTCTCTCTTGCCTTGAACACATCCCCATTAAATAAATCCCTGGAAAAGAAGCAGCCGCTATTTCCACCCCACCCCACCCCCCTCGCACGCTTCCAGCTTTCGTAAATATTCAGTTAAAAATGAAACCTCTGGCCGAGGCAGGGGCTGAAGGCGAAGTGGTTTCGGAAGTGATCCTGGGTGAGAGAGGAGGAGGTGGAGGAGGAGGAGGAGGGGGGGGAGGTCGGCTTTGCATTCCCAGATGTGACCGCCCAGCTGCTGCTGCTCGCCGCTGCTGGATTCCAATTTCCTCCCCTTCTGACAATGGATGGTGATGACACCGAGTCTCACTTTCTCCCTCCCCCGCCCGGACTGACGGCCGTGGAGAGCCGAGGGGCCCGAAGGGGGCCGGGGACCGCTGGAGAGCGATCGGCAGCCTTGGAGCTGCTGGCGCCGGCGAGGGGCGAGCCCCGCTCCGACTCACGCGCGCACACCCCTCGCGGCCCGCACGCCGGCCTTCCCACACCCGCGCACACTCGCGCCCGCGGGCGGCGGCCGTGCCCAGGCTGCTGCAGCGCCGCCCGCCCGCCGCAGACCCTCCCGCACCGGCCGCGGGTCACCGAGCCGGGCTGCGCGCCGCTGGGGCTTTAATAGTATTCGCCATCCGCGCAGTCTGGATTTCCCCACCCCCGACCGCCACTCGCGCCGGGAGCTGAGTGACAGTGTAGGTAGTGAAGACTCCCTGGGGCTCCCAGCCTCTCCCGCACCCCCCCCCCTTCCACCACTTTTATGAATTCGACTCCACTTTCAGAAGGAATTATGAGTCATATGGAAACCCAAGCCCGAGTGGCTGGGAGGGAGAAAGGAGGAAAAGAAGAATCTTCACGAATTAAATAAAGTGAACAAATCTTTCCTTGTAGTCACATCAGACAAGAAAAGGAAAAGCCTAGAGATTACTCCAGAATCACTCCCCTATTTCCTTAATGCCTTCAGGTTTTGGTAGTGGTAGTGATGGGGTTTTGTGGTTGTTATTGGTTGGTTGGCTGGTTTTGTTCTGTTTTGTTTTGTTTTGTTTTTTCTCCCAGGTTGAAGTTCAGCCGCTTTGAGGAGCTCTTTAGAAAATGAAACCCTTTCTGCGAGACTCCAAAGACTCCCCAGTTCTTCTCTCTAGGCCGCTAATAAGAAATTGACAGGCGCAGCTGGAATGTGCCAGGGTCTCCCTAGAAGAGGGGCTGGCTTGGGACCTATTCAAAAGCCACCCTTGTGCGGGTTGCTCAAGGGAAAAGCTTCTCCAGCCCTGTTATCCTTAGCAGAAAGGGGATACTGCTGAGATCCTCGCTCCTGCACTGCCTCAAGCTTATAGTAGCTGACCCACCCTTATTGCCATATTTATTGCCGTACTTAACGTGGACAGGGTTCCACCAAGTACTTTAGCATTTTCACTGGGAACTTTCCCTTGGCAAACCAGGCTCATTTTGCTTTGCATTCCAAAACCAAACAGTGTCTGGAATAAAGGAGGCTTTATCAATCAGCTAGCTGGTCCGGGGCCTTTTCATCTTCCAGATAGGAATAGTGAGTAGGCAAGAGGTTCTTCCTGTGCTGGCGGGCCTGGCTGAGTGCCCCAGGCCTAGGGGCTGAACAGACAAACCCAGAGGAGTATTATCATCTCAAACCCTGTAGAATCCAGCCGCTTACTGCTCTTGACACTCAGGTTGGAGGCTAACCCATCTCCAGCCTTTGAGCATCTGTAGTCTCAGACTTAACCTTTTTTGTAATCATCAGTTGCTGACAGTCCTGGGTGACAACAGAAGACGACGTACTGCAGCAATTGGGGGGGGGGGGCTTTCCAGTGCAAAGTTCTCCTACAGGCCTTGGACACCAGTATCCTTAGCCCTGCCCTGATAAGTGATATGAGCCCCAGGCCTATGATTGCTCCAATTTGCATCCCTTTAGGCTTTAGACAATACTCAGAAATTCTTCCAGAGACCAAACAAGGCCTTCAGTTTCTCCGCACTACCTTGCTTGAGAAGACTTCTCTAAAGGTTAATGCAGCAATGAGGGGCGTGTCTTCTCAACTAAAATGAGCCACACCTGTTTATAGAGCCAGAAAAGGGGTGTGGTGATAGTGTTCGAACCGACCCTGGTAGTTCCTCACCAAGGACCGAGTTGACAGCCTTCTGAGGGATTACTAGGGAAAGTCTCCACCTGGTGGGGGGGGGGGGGCTTCAAGGTCACCTAGAGTTTACCTAGGTGCCTGGTGAGACCTGTGCTAGCTGTCTGAAACACTCCCGTCTGAGGTAGTGACATTAGCAGTTGGAGTTATACTTCATTACCTGGATTGCTTCTTCTATCCCAGAGGAGAAAAGCCATGGTGATTGCAGTACAGCTTCCTCAAGGCTCCTGTGGAGTGTTCAGAATGGCAAGTGGCTAGGGTGAGAGCATTTGGGCTGGCTACTTGATTGATAACCCAGTGCTTAAGGCAGCCAAGACATCAAGGAAGGGTAGTGAAGCTTCCAAGTTAAGGCATCAATTTACCCTAGTCTGCAACATATCACTAAAAAGGATACTTTCAAGCTACAAAGAAATCCTGTCTCGAAAAACCACACAGACACACACAAAAAAGGATACTTTCAACAAAGTCCCATTGCCAGTAACATTTATTTAACAGTGCTTTAATGATGCTTGACTCCTTCAGCAACGGCTTTAGAGAGGCAGGTTCCGTCTTCAAGACCTTAGTGCTGCCTGAAACAAGAGGAGTTGTTCCTCACAGCCTTTGTGAGTAAGGTACATGGCTCTCAGTGTCTCCATCAGCCTACGTTTCCAACAGTAACTGAAGTGGCTCAGATCTTTCCTCTCTCCGATTCTTGACAGTGGTGGCATGATGTGGAAGAGAGGAAGATCAGATTCAATTCTGCCACATCAAAAGTAAGAGATTGCATCCCACCTCGCCTAGCAGATAAGAAACACGGCATGCTGGCATCTTCAGTCATCCCATTGAACTTAAAAAAAAAGAGCGCTCCACATTCTCTAGATACACTGCACCTACAGCTATATAGCAACTCTCTGCAGCTGGATGAGTCCTGATTAGGACCTAGTGGGTTCGAGTCCCCCCCCCCCAGCTGCTTTGCTGCAGACACCTCAGACAACAAAAGAACATTTCTCTCCTCATTCTGGCCCACTCCTAAATTTACAAGTACATCATCCTATTATAAGCTAAACTAATCATATACATACAGGAATAAAAGTATTTAGTATAAATGTGCTTGTGTTATGATTTTGGTCCCTTTAAGAGACAAGCCACGCCCACTCCCTCCGCTGAGGCAGGCTGATCTTCAGCTTCC
>NC_022021.1:62688653-62691689 GCF_000317375.1 Microtus ochrogaster
CTGCCTGCTGCCACATGGCCCGCCACCACTGCTCTGAGACCAGCAGCCATCTCTGCCTGGGACTGGCTGCTCCCAGGGCCCTCTGTCTGCCACCACATGGCCCTCCGCCACCATTTGGACCCTACAGCATTTCTGCTGCCTACTGCCACTGGGGATCTTGAAGCATTTTTTAAAAAAACAACAGCTTGTCTTCCCTATATACAATTAACAAATGTCTCATTGTTCTGCTACTACATGCAGTAGTTTTTCTAGCATATTGTTTGGATAAATTTGTTACAGGTAACTTATAATTTCAGGACTAGCGCTATCCTCTAGTCCATGGCGGTATGCCCTATGTGCCTGGCATTCTTTGGAGATCCTGAACGTAACTGAGGGCAATCACAATCTAGCCTTTTTTTTTTTTTTTTTTTTTGGAAGTCTCCTTCTGAGTCACTCTATTTGACAGGCACCGTTTGGTTGCATGAAAGAACTCTAGCTGAAATCAGAAAAGACTACATGGGATTTGCTGGCTTGTGGAGGAGTATGGAGGCCAGAAAACATGAGCCTGTTTCCATGTTGAACAAAGGTCCGAGAGTTCGAACTTACCTCTAGTTGCTTCAAGGTTATTGTCTGTTTCCACCTCCAACAAAAATTCCACCTAGTTGTTGCTCAGAGAGTTCTCTCTCTCTCTCTCAAGGTTATTGTCAACAGGTGGGATTTTGTATTTCAGGAATAGAGAAGTAGATATGTTTTTTTACCAAGTAAGTTCCAGTTCCCTTATGGAAATAACTTTGGATTCTACCCAGGGAGTGGTTTGCCTAAAGGTCTAGGGTGTGAGTGTGCCTTGTTTTGTTCTAGCGACAGAAGGTTTAACTATGGATGTAGATAGTGACATTCAATTGATATGTCCATTCCATTCTGTCATGATAATGCAGTTTTTTTGTCTTACTCCTATTTTTTGGGATCTGGGGTATTTAAAACAATTGGAAATTAAACGTAGGCAAATTTCAGTACTCACTGGAATTCCCTCCAGATACCATTCTATGCTTCTTCATTTTATCATTCTCATCTGCATCTCCATATTTTTATTAATAGTTCTAAACCCCCATGCCTCTACCCCAGCGAGAGGTATTTCTGTCGAGGCTGGTCCCTGACAGTGGATCTGGGAAGCTCTATGAGAGGAACCAGGGCCTTCAGGAGACGAACTAGAAGCTCACGTCCGTGAGAACTCACTTTCCTCCTCTTTCTGCTGCTCAGCCTTGGTAGTCTTTTAAATAATGGGTAAATAGTCCTCTGCTAATCTCACACATGTACCATCTGGATACAATGGGGAAGGACTGTCTGCCCACATCACATCAAGGGCCCATTTCCTGAGCAGCCAATGTTGACACACAGATGAAGGACTGTGATAATTTATGCTAGATCTAAGAGTCTAGTATCCACTCCCGTGTTTAGGGAACATATGCTTAGAGGGAAATCATAAGACAGCACTTCCTGAGGGGTTGCTAGTCTGGAAGAGAAAAAGGCATTTCAGCCAGGTGTGGTATTGCTTGCTTATGTTCTGGGAAGAGAAGCGAGGAAGGGAGGCTGAGGAAGGAGGCACACAGACACAGACTGAGGCAAGACTGAGCTAAACAGTGAGTTCCAGGCCAACCAACCTGGGGTAGAGGGGGAGAACCTGTTTCAAAACCAACAAAACAACAGAAAGACAAAAATCAAAATTAGTCAGCCAGCTGACTCCATTTCTCAAGACCTATCTTCTATGGGACGTGAGTTTTATGGAGGAAGTAATGTCTTCGATCTGCATGGTTTGGTCACAGTGATACTCACAGGGTCAGGCTGTCCTGAGTAGCACATGTCCTCTGGGCATGCCCCAGCAGCAGCACCTATTACATTACTATTTGTCTTCCTTTCTTAAGTGGCTCTGAGCCTGAATAATTTGCTCTCTTCAAACGCCTTTCTCCCTTATTTCAGCTGATGTGTGAAACACAGACCGTACTTCACAAATACTTGTTAAAAGACAGGGGATTGTAGCCTTCCATGGAGCAAAATGGAAACAGCAAAGAAGAGCCTAGGGTTCAGAGCCCCAGAGATGGAGGCTGGATTGCAAGGAAGACCGAGTGTGGAAAAGAAAGTCAGGGGTAAAGAAAGTGTGAAATCGTGTTAAAGGCAGCGGGAAGATCTGAACACAGTGGGGGTGCTGTGTTTGAGATCCATAAACTTTCAAATCTACCGTGATTCACATGTAGTGATTTCATATTAGTGTCATGGAATAAGCTATGGTCAGGCTATTAAACCATGGAAGTTAGAATCACCACTTAGCAGGTCTTTCTTCTGCACCAGGAAGGTGAATATTAATCCCTTGTCATGCCACTACATGGAAACAGGGAGAGAACAGGGCTATGGCTATAAATGAAACCTTGAAGCTATAACACCAGTAATAAAGGAATCAAACACTTCGATAAAGACACTGTTGGGCAAGATACCATACGCCTGTAATCTCAGCACCCAAAGGCAGAGGTAGGAGCAAGCTCAATGCCAGCCTAGTCCACATAGAGTTCCAGGCCAGCCAAAACTCTAAAGCAAGACTGTACACACCGATTTCTCTGTCACAGGAAGATTGTGAAAGAGAAACACATGGCAAAACTTGCTCAGTCTCTGCAGGTTGCTGTCTTCAACAGAGTTTTGCATGGCAAAATTGGCAGACGGCAACATGAACAGTTGCCCTATGTTAGAGGCTTGCAGTTTTAAGGAAGTGCTTCAGGAAGTAGATCAATCTTAGCCTGTGTCATAGGCTGGAACCATGCCAGGCCCAATCGCGGCTGCATTCCAGCAGGGCCAGGTGTGGCCATGGCAGCAGCATTGCTTTAAATCTGAGCCAGTAACTCATCTACCCCACATGGTCCAAGTCTACTTTCTCATGCCACTTGGCACACCAGCCTCCTGAAATGTTGATATTAGCAAACTTCCAGCAAAAAGGTTGCCAACCCTCGCATATTTTTCTTTACTGTCTAGGTTATTTTAGGTGTGGGCCTGCCCGATAGGAAAAGTATGAAC
>NC_022021.1:62691990-62698601 GCF_000317375.1 Microtus ochrogaster
ACACACACACACACACACACACACACACACACATTAAAAAGTACAAAAGAAAGAAGGAAGGAGTTAAGGAAGGAAGAACCGAGGTTGTGCATCAGTTGGTAGACACCCAGCTATGCTGTAATCCCAGCATGGGGGATGCAGAAGCACAGGATTCTGGGTTTCAAGGCCATCCTCAGCTACAAACAAGTTTGAGGCCAGCCTGAGGTACAGAGAACCCTGCCTCAAAGACAGGAAGAAAAAGAGGAAGGGATTTGGGGAGGGAAGGAGGAAGGAGGAAGGGAGGAACTGGATGTAAACTTAGTGGTTGGCTATGATAAGATTAAAAACAGAGGCTGGTGTTCTAAAGAATGGTAGGGTTAAAATAGCAATGTTGGGAACACTGAGGATGAGAACTGAAAGGGTTGCAGCTGGATGTGAGATTAAGCTGGCCAGATAACAGGAATAGAAAGACTATGAGCCAGTGTTGGCAAGTTAACTGGTTCCCTCTCCTTGAAGAACAGAGCAAGAGGCACTGTTGCCCTTCCTTATAATGGTGAATCTAATAGAGCCAACTGCAGCAGACTAATATTGATGCCTTTGGAAAAATCTCCACCTCTTTCAGGAGAGAGACTTCCTCAGATCACCCCAAACCAGGAGTAAAAGATGAGATTTAAAAAAAAAAATAACAACAGTAGCTTTATCTTCGGATGTGTAGTAGGAGTTAGCTTCATGGCAAAACTCTATGCTGATCACTTAAAGAGAGTAGAGGGTGATTAACAATTGGCAGATCCTCACATGAGTTAAGTAAAGGCTGTGACATCTGCAAGGCTAACATGACCAGCTATGCAGCCTGGCCAGCAGACAGCCAGTAAAGAAAAGTCTGAGGTGGAGAGAAAAGGTCTTCAAAGTATGGCCACTGCCTAATGGATCTTGAAGAGAAGCTGATCTACTCTGTGGTTGGGTCAGGGGGACATACAGTAGACATTCGTTGGCTCAACTAGTGAAATGCTCAGAGGGTTAACCAATATCAACAGAAATTACCCAGGCTTCATCCTGTTTCTACCCTATAAAAAGCCCTTAGATAAACAGCTTGGGTCCCCTCACACCCCTTAGAACTTTCAGAGTTCTCCAACAGATCAAGCTTCCTCCCTCATGGCTTCCTCACACCGTTTAAACTCACCCTTCCAGTTGCCCTTGAGTTTCAGTCTTCAAATTCCCAAGTCAAGGACCCAGAGCCGAGCCACAGACTCAGTTCTGTGTGACCCTGATTGTGCCAAGTCCTAACTCCTGAGTTATCTGCACCCGAGATGAGACACACCTCATCTCAGTAGAAAGGCAGGGAAATGAGAAGATCTGGCTTAAACACAATGTCTTTGAGCAGGAAAGATCCCCTCTGAAGGGCAATCACGGTTCTTTCCTGGTTGCTCAGGAGGAAACTATAGAACGGGGGCAGCAGCAGCGGCAACACAGTCTCTTTGCGTGAGTAAGACACAGGAGAGTTCTTTGCAGAGTGACTTTGTTGTGGAAGTTTCATATCTAGGAGAGCGAAAGGGCCTCCGTGGGCAGGCACCCGCAAAGTTGTTTGGCATCAGAGCAGCCCAAGCTCCTGCTTCCTCTTTTCCAAGTTCCAGATCCTTAACAGCAGCTTCAGCGCTAGCACAGCCCTAAGCCTGACTCTCTTGGTGTCTTTAGCCTTTCCATTGTGTTGAGAACACTTCATATTTAAAACTACCACTCAGTATTTTTTTGGGGGGGGTTCTTTCGAGATAGGGTTTCTCTGTAGCTTTGGTGCCTGTCCCGGAACTAGCTCTTGTAGACCAGGCTGGCCTCGAACTCCCAGAGATCCGCCTGCCTCTGCCTCCCGAGTGCTGCGATTAAAGGAGTGCGCCACCACCACCAGGCCTGTATTGTTTCTTGAGACTGGCCTTAGACTCACAATTTATAGTTAGCCCAAGATGACCCTGAATTCCTCATCCTCCTGCCCCCGTCTTCTATTTGATGGAATCCCAAGAGTGCCCTACCACACCTGGTGTGTCAAAATGTCTATTCTATGAAGGGAGTTAGTAATGAAATGAGGATTTAGAGCTAATATTGCCACCACTGTTGCAGATTAAAAAAAAAATCAATTTCAGAGCAACCCATTGAAGGCCAATGCTACTGATAGCTTTTCTTTTCCTGTCTTCTATTTTTCGTGAGAATTGAGACAGGATCTCGCTTTGTAGCCCTGGGTGACCCAGAACTAACTCTGTTAGATAGATGGACCTTGAAGTCATAGCAGTCAGGCCTGGAGAGGTGGTTCAGTGGCTAAGAGTTCATACTGTGCTTACACAGGACCAGAGTTTGGTTCCCAGGATCCCCACATAGAAGGCTCGCAGTTGCCTCTATCTCCAGCCCTAAGGGATCTGGTGTCCTTTTCTGTACTCCACATATATACACAATTAGAAATAAAAGTATCTTTAAAAAAATAAAACGAAAGAAAAATTCATGGCAATCACCCAGCTTTTGCCTCCTCAGGGCTGGGGATTATAGTAGTGAGCCATCATACCTATTCTTTTTCACTCATCTTATGAAAGTAAGTAATTCATGGGGAAAAAAAGTCATAGGGGAAATATCTGTGAATAAAATGTAATTACATAGTATCAATAGACCATAATTACTTCAAACATTCATAAAACAAGCTATGCTCCATCATAAAAAATTGAATCAGGTAGATTACATTATTCTTCAAAATTCTTCCTGACTATCAGTCTTCATGAGAGGAATATGCTGTTCATTTTTTTGCTGCATATGGGATTTCCTTTAGCCTTGCACCCAGTGGAGTAGACATTATTGACTTCTGACTTTGGGTGTACCTCAGGACTCATGTCAAACAATAGGTCCTACGCAGGTAAGTAAGAAGTAGAAGCTTGGCCAGGCAGTGGTGGCGTATACCTTTAATCCCAGCACTCAGGAGGCAGAGGCTGGCAGATCTCTGTGAGTGCAAGGTCAGCCTGGTGTACATGAGCTAGTTCCAGGACAGGCCCCAAAGCTACAGAAAAAAACCCTGTCTCAAGATTTTTTTTAAAATTTTAGTAGAAGAAGAAGAAGAAGAAGAAGAAGAAGAAGAAGAAGAAGAAGAAGAAGAAGAAGAAGAAGAAGAAGAAGAAGAAGAAGAAGAAGTTTGAAGTGTGCATTTTGTGGCCTAACTTGGTGCCTTCTACCTCTGCCAACACAAGGAGAAAAACAAGATTTAAATGATTTACTGGATCCCAGAAGAAAGATGGATGCACAGGGCAAACTGGATCCAAGTTACAATTGGAACCAAGCCCAGGCTAGACCCTCTCAGATCATTTGCTGGCACAGGAGAGAAGACTGTGTGAAGCCGCAGAGTTCAGGAGAACTTGTGATTCAGCATAACCCAAGTAACAAGTAACTTTATTGACACAAACAGTAAAGACAAATGAAATCAACCAAATGCTGCCGGAAGTCGGCAAGACCACTACCACTCCAAACCAGGTAAGTTTTGCAAAATGACATGTTTTCATGCTCCTTCCCACTTGGTCATGTTTGGCTTATGTCTATAATTATAAGCTGAAGAGAGAATATAAAAGCAAATCTTTATTTTTTTATTTTATTTATTTATTAAAGATTTCTGCCTCCTCCCCGCCACCGCCTCCCATTTCCCTCTCCCTCCCCCAATCAAGTCCCCCTCCCTCCTCAGCCCAAAGAGCAATCAGGGTTCCCTGCCCTGTGGGAAGTCCAAGGACCACCCACCTCCATCCAGGTCTAGTAAGGTGAGCATCCAGACTGCCTAGGCTCCCACAAAGCCAGTACGTGCAGTAGGATCAAAAACCCAGTGCCATTGTTCTTGAGTTCTCAGTAGTCCTCATTGTCCGCTATGTTCAGCAAGTCTGGTTTTATCCCGTGCTTTTTCAGACCCAGGCCAGCTGGCCTTGGTGAGTTTCCGATAGAACATCCCCATTGTCTCAGTGTATGGGTGCACCCCTCGCGGTCCTGAGTTCCTTGGTCGTGCTCTCTCCTTCTGCTCCTCATTTGGACCTTGAGATTTCTGTCCAGTGCTCCAATGTGGGTCTCTGTCTCTGTCTCCTTTAATCGCCTGATGAACGTTAATATTCGGGAGGATGCCTATATGTTTTTCTTTGGGTTCACCTTCTTATTTAGCTTCTCTAGGATCACGAATTATAGGCTTTAAAAAGGACATTGAGCCTATAAAAGCAAATCTTTATAAAGTCAGATTCTTAACATCTGAAGAGTTGTATGTCATAGCGTAGCAATCATAGCAAAACATTGAGTTCTAATCTCTGGGTGTGGATATCAATACTTCCTGTTTCTTCATTTGTAATTTTTCAGTAATGACATAAATTATTGGAATATTTCTTTTTTCTTTATTTCTTTCTTCTTTGTGGGGGGGGGGGTTCAAGACAGGGTTTCTCTGTGTAGCCTTGATTGTCCTGGAACACACTCTGTAGACCAACCTGGTTTTGATCTCATAGAGATCTGCCTGTCTCTGCCTCCTGAGTGCTGGGATTAAAGGCATGCACCATTACCGCCTGGCAGCCAATTTCTTAAAATAATACATACATCAGGTTTTGTTGACCAGATCTGGTTTTCTTCTGAAAGGTTTGAGGACTTAACACACAGCCTCCTGTACGCTAGACAAATGCTATACCACTGAACCTCAGCCCGACCTCAGCTGGTAGAATTTGAAAACATTTTAGCATACTTTAAAAGAAATCAAGCTCCCAATTTCCCAATAATAGATTTTTTAAAATGATTACTTCTTTCTCCTAATGAGAATTTTATACCACAACAAAGATGAAGAATTGACATTGTTGCACTTCACTAATTTCAATATTTATTTTATAGTTACTGTATTTTCTCCAACTCAAAAAAATCTGCCAGTTCCTGTTTCTTAATGCCCGTTTAGATGCTGTTAACTGGGTACCAGTAGAAGCCTCTGCAAAACCCCAGAGTCAGCTTTATGGTGAGCATGGATCAACAGCAGGGAGTTCTTCTTCCTTATGAATTACTTTGAAACTCTTTTATCCAGCTGCATTTTAAGGAAATCACTGTCTACTTGCAAGCCCAGACACACTTCAACCTCCTGCAAAGGGGTGATGGGCATGAGGGCTGAAGAGGAAGTTGACCCTAAGGAGCTGTTGGGCAACACACTCTGCAATGTGCACAGACTCAAGCTCAGCTCTCGAGGGCCCTCAAGACTGCTGCCTGATGCAAGCCTTTTCTGCAGCACGTTTTATTCCTGACAAACCAGGAACTAAACAAACTTCTGTTCTCTTTTGTGGCTGAAGTGGGGGCTACAGGGACTGCCTGCATTCAGAGTCTCCTGCCTCTTGCATGTCTCTTGCAAGATTATGGTTCTAGGAGCTGTTTTCTTTTTCTAGATTAAATCATTTTTATAATCTCACCCCCACACACCTCCACACACTCTCCTTCTGCTTTCTAAGGTAAAGGATTTTAGATTTGTTTTTCTTTGTGTGTGTATGTTTTTGTTTAGAATGAGAAGCTAGGATCTGGGTGGAGCAGCCATACTTGTAATCTAAGCTCTTGGAAGGCCAAGACAGAAGGTGTAATGGTCTGTCCTGTCCCTTTAAGAGACAAGCCCCGCCCACTCCCTCCCTCATCCACTGAGGAGAGAGAATCTTCCTTCTGCTTCCAGTTTGATCTCCTTCCTTTTCTGTCTCTCTCCCAAAAGGTAGCTGCTGTCATGGCTCCTCTTCTCTCTCTCTCTCTCTCTCTCTCTCTCTCTCTCTCTCTCTCTCTCTCTCCCCTTCCTTTCCCTTTCCCCTCCATAACCCACTAAATAAATACCCACTTACTCTCCATGGCATATCTATCTGGCTGTCTCATCTCATGGGACTGGCTGCCCTGCTGAGGTCTCTCACCCGCCATGCAGCTCCCTGCTTGGGACTCGATGTCCCTTGTGGCCCTTGGGCCACTCAAGGTTCCCTGCCCGGGAACCCGCTGCCTTCATGACCCTCCATGGTCTCATGGCATGCTGCCCACTGCTGCTACTCCGGAACCTGTTGATCCCTGCCTGGGATCCACTGCCATTCATGGCCCACAGAAGGAGGAGAAGGAAGACTGGAAGGAGGAGGTTAATGGAAGACTTTTTGCTCTGGAAAGAGCATCTGTAACAGGAAAAAGAAATGATTCCATCTAGTCTAACTTGGTGAAATAATGAGTTTATTAGGGCCATTTACAGGAGCGTGGATGACTTGATGGCAAATATATCACCAAATAGCCTACCAGAGCATAAGTGATGATTCTGAAAAACCACATCCCTGGAGCTCCCAATTCACAAGCAGCTTTTACCCAAGTCTCCTTTCTTGCTTACGAACCTTGGGGAGACTCATGGTACCTTGTGAGTTCATGGGCTTGACGACCCTTATGAGCCCCTTTCCTCCCTCCAGAAAAAAGTTGCAGTTTGAAGAAAATAGCTGCTCACACCATCTAGATGCTGTAAATCTAGAATTTTATTTTCTAAACAAGTTAATAAGTAAGCTGTATGTAACAAACCAGTAGACAGCCCCATGATAAGTGGAGAAAAATTCCAGTCCCCAGTTAATCAAGAAAAAAAGGAGAGTGCACACTTTCTCCTGCTTAATATAGTA
>NC_022021.1:62699331-62700518 GCF_000317375.1 Microtus ochrogaster
AAAAAAAAACAAATTTAGACAAATGCTAAACAATATCCTATGTTCATTATTATGGTGAAAATGACGGTGTTGCCATAAAAAACACACAGATTCAATTCAATACTAATCAAAATTCTAATGATTTTTCCTATCAAAAATTTTTATGGCGGCACAGAAGCCCAAGGATATCCAAGAATTCCTAAAGAAAAAGAATACTGTGGGAAATAGAACTATACCCTGATTTTCAACTGTGCTATAGGGTCACAGTGATAAAAACTACCTGGGATCAGCACAGACATAAACACATAAGCCCATGAAACAGAACTGAGGACCTAAAATGTTTAGATTTTTTTTAAACAAAGATGCCAAAAAATATACACTAAAAAACATAAAATAAAATAAGATAGCATGTTCAACAAATGGTGAGAGGAAAACTGAATTTTACCAAGTAGAAAAATGTATCCCTCACCCTGCACAAACACAGCTCTAACCCTCACCCTGCACAAACACAGCTCTAAATGTATCAAGAGTCTCAACAAAAGAACCACACTGTAGAAAGAAAATGTAAAGAGTACACCTCAACTTATGGGCACTGTAGTGGCATTTCATTTGTATTTTTATAAAGTTTTCCTGAGAATCAGAAAAGTAAAGCAGCCACATTGGCCAGTCTTACAGATCAGGCAGCAATGACACACACCTTCAATCCCAGTAGCCACACTAGGTTGCCATAGAAACCAGGCGTTAGTGGTGCACGCCCTTAATCCCAGAACTAGAGAGGATTATAAAATGGGAGGTGTCATCTTTCAGTCCTAGGCTCATTCAGAGATTTCTGGAGTCAGGATTGCCATTATCAGGCTGAGACTGAGGTGAGAAAGAGTGGCTGCTTTGATTTTCAAACCTTCAGGTTGAACCCCAATATCTCTCTCTCTCTCTGAGTCTTTTTTATTTATTGTGCTTCAGGGCACAGGTAATTCATCTTGGTTATTCACTGTCTGAATAAAACTCTGATCATACTGAAAATAAGACCAACAACTGCCAAATGCAACCTCATGAAACCAAAAGGCTGCTTCTGCACAGCAAAGGAAACAGAGGCAAATGAATTGAGAGCCCACAGAATGGGACATCTTTGCCAATTACACATCTCACAGAGGATTAGTGTCTAGCACACATAAAGAACTCCAAACTGAACGTTAAGAAAATAGCTGGGT
>NC_022021.1:62700928-62704949 GCF_000317375.1 Microtus ochrogaster
AAAAAAAAAAAAAAAAAATAGAAAAGGGCTGATGAGATGGCTCATCAAATATAGGCATCAACAGTTAAACTTGCTGAACTAGGACCTGCAGGATAGAAAGAGAGAATTGTTTCCTTCCAAAAGTTGTCTTCTGACTGCCATGTGTGTGCCACGAAACCATGAACCCCCACCAAGCACATACATACACATGTTCACACATATAAATAAAAATTAAACAAAAAAATTTAAACTGAAAAACTAGAGATAGAAGTGTGATATGACCAGCTGTACTACTCCTGGCCATATACAAACAGACTTCTCGTCAATCTGTAGATAATCACGTGATTATGTTCATTAGTACTCAACTCACAATAGCTTAAGAAAAAGAATCAACCTAAATGTCCATTACCAAATGAAAGGATAAGAAAAATGAGGTACAGATACACAGTGGAATATTCCTCATCTGTGAAGAACAAATGAAATCCTGAAATTTACAGGACAGAACCGGGGGGAAATTATGTCAAGAGGAGGAACTCAGACCCAAGGGATAAAGGTCTGTTTTCTCTCGTATGGAAATCTCCCCTTTGGGTTGTGTGTTTAAGTGGAGCAGAAGTGGGAACCGGGAAACTGGAAAAGAAACATTTTGTGGAGGGCCACATTGACGGATGGAGGATAGGAAATTATAAGCATAAGGAAAGTAACGAGGTAGAATATTGGGGGCAGAAAGGCTTAATTAAACAGGGAGGAATGTGGGAGTATAGAGAAGTAAAGGGGTGATTGAGTTGGTAACCTAAAGGGAGGTCCCCTTACTTACAACCCAGTTTATTTTTGTTTTTTTTTTTCTTTCTTTTTTTTTTCAGTTTTTCAAGACATGGTTTTTTTGTAGCTTTGGAGCCTGTCCTGGAACTAGCTCGTGTAGATCAGGCTGGCCTTGAACTCACAGAGATCCGACTGCCTCTGTCTCCCAGGTGCTGGTATTAAAGGCATGCGCCACCACTACCTGGCCCCCTTACTATTTCTTTATCCAATAAATACCCTAAACCTTAAAACTTTTTTAAAAAATATTTTATGTTCAAATGTCTGTGTGAATGTATGCTATGAATGTATGGGTACCTACATAGGCCAAAAGAGTGTCAGATCCCCTAGAACCAGTTAAGGTAATTGTGAGCTATCTGACATGGTCCTGAACTGAATTTGGTCTTTTGTAAGGACAGCGAGTACTCTTAACCACTGAGCAATCTCTCTAGTGCTTAAATTCTACCTTTGGGGAGGTGGAGTTGAACCTGAAATCCCTCTCCCCTCATGTTTGGCCACCTTCTAAATAATCTCTTTTGTGAAAGCCATTGCTTAAACGCCTAGCATACTGCAAGGGGGTGCAAATCGGGCCTGCTTGGGTGACACAGTCCCCGTATGGACTTACAGTATGGCCACAAAAGAGCAAATCTGAGCAGAGGACTTACTAGGATTTCCTTATTTGGATGTCTTTAATTATGAGTAGGTGCATGGATCTGCAGGAAGGTGTGTGTGAATGAGTGTAGGTGCTTGCAGGAGCCAGAGATCTTCAATTCCAGTGGAGCTTGGGGCACATATATAGTTGTGAGTCACCCAGCATGGGTTGTGTGAACATAACCCGGGTCCTCTGGAAGAGCAGCAACTGCAGCCCACTGCTGCGCATCTCCGCAGCCCTTACTTAAATGTCTCAACGGCAAATGGTTAAAGAGTGGTGTGTTAAGATGGAGGAAACCGAGAGACCAACCTTTTCAATACTCTGTGTCTAGTGCTCAATCTGTTTGACACAACATGGGGGCTAGACTCCAGGAGAACAGGGCTCCGGAGGTGGGGAAAGGGTTCTCTGTATCTCTGAAGGACTGTGGGATTCTTAGACTGTTTGGTGGTGGTGGTGGTGGTGGTGGTGGTGGTGGTGGTGGTGGTGTGTATTTTAGGTTTATCCGTACTTACCTGGACTGGCTTTGAACATTTGGTCCCACCACCTGCCTCAGTCTCCCCAAGTACAGGGATCATAGGAACACACCACCACACACAGGCTGACTTGCGAAATTCTATTTGCAGGGTTGTTTATTAAGCAGGAAGCACACGTGGCATAGCCCAGGGGACTAGTCTCAGGGAAGGGAAGCCTAGAGCAGTTGCTCTAAGGTAAGATGCAAACGAGGGCACTGGAGCCTGAGAATACACACCTGGGGACAGACGGCAGCAGCCAGGCTGCCATTTGTCTGCCAGACCCAAGGCCTTTCCAGTGTTAGGATTTGCTCCACAGTCAAGTTTTAAAAAGAGAAATGCCTCTAAAAAGCTTTATTTGAGGGAAGTCTGCAAGTTCACTCTCAGTTCAGCCCTCCCCCATTCATCCATAACTGTCTATTCTATTTCCCTTTCCTGGGAAGCTCTGCATATATTCCTTAGTCCTTATGCTATATCTAACATCTGGTTCTGTGAATTATAGCTTGGTTATCACTAACTTAACAGTTAATATCTACATACAAGCAAATATGTACCCCCCCATTTTTTCCTTCTAGATCTGGGTTACCTCACTCAGGGTGATTTCTTTTTCTACTTCCATTCATTTACCTGAATATTTCATGCTTTCATTTTTTAATGGCTAAATAATACTCCATTGTGTAAATGTACCATATTTTCCTTATCCACTTATTTGTGGAGAGATATCTAGGTTGTTTCCACTTTTCCACTATTATGAATAGAGCAGCAATGAATATAGCTGAACAAATGTCTCTGTGGTAGGATGGAGCACCCTTTGGGTATCTGCCTGAGTGGTATAGCTGGATCTTGAGGTAGAACAATTTTTGTCTTCTTGAGGGACCACCACACTGATTTCATAGCGGTTGTCCAAGCTAGAACTCCCACCCGCAGTGGATGAGTGTTCTCCTTCCTCTCCGATCTCGCTAGCATGAGCTGTCGATTGTTTTATTGACCTTGGCATTCTGACATGTGTAAGATGAAATCTCAAAAAAAAAAATTGATTTGCATTTACCTGATAGCTAAGAATATTGAACATTTCTTTAAGTGTTTCTCAGCCATTTGAGTTTCCTCATTTGAGAATTCTCTGTTTAGATCTGTAACCTATTTTTAATTGGTTGTTCATTTTCTTGCTACTTGTTTTTTTTTTGGGGGGGGGGTTATATATCTTGAATATTAGCCCTTCACCGGATGTATAGTTGGTAAAATTCTCTTTCTGTTCTGTAGAGGAAAGGTCTTTGCCCACATGATGGTGTCCTTGGCTATACAGAAGCATTCCAGCCTTATGGATCTCAGTAATTGCTGGTCTTAGTGCCTGTATTAACTGGGTTCTGTTCAGAAAACCTTTTCTGTGCCAATGGGTTCAAGGCTATTCCCCACTTTCTTCTCTGTTAAGTTCAGTATATCAGGTTCTGTGTTGAAGTTTTTGATCCATTTGGAATTGAGTTTTATGCCGGGTGAAAAGTATGGATGTATTCGGATTATTCTACATGAAGTCATCCAGTTTGGCCAGTACTGTTCATTGAAGATGTGTCTTTTTCCCAGTGTGCATTTCTGCTTTATCACAACTCAGGTCCTCATAGATATGTGGATTATGTTTGGGTTTTCAATGCAATGCCATTGCTCAAAATGTCTGTTTCTGTGCCAATGCCATGATGTTTTTGCTGTACCTTATAGTACAACTTGAAACCAGCGATGGTGGTATTTCCAGAAATTGTTATTATTCATGATTGTTTTAGCTATCCTGTTTTACTTTTGGAGTTGGTTTTGTTGTTGTTGTTATTATGTTTTGTTCTGGGTGTGTGTGTATGTGTGTTGTGTGTGCATGTGTGCTTCCATATGAAGCTGAAAACTGTCTTTTCAAGATCTATGAAGAATTATGGTAATTTTGGTAGAGATTGCATCGAATATGTAGATTGCTTTTGGTAAGATGGCTGTTTTTACTATATTAATTCAGCTGATGCCTGAGAGTAGAAGATCTTTCCATCTTCTGATAACCTTCTTCAGTTTCTTTCTTAAGAGTCTAAGTTTTATCATGCAAACCTTTTTCTTG
>NC_022021.1:62706544-62710930 GCF_000317375.1 Microtus ochrogaster
GTCAGGGGACAACTCGATAGAGTCGGTTGTCTCTTGTCACTACTCTGGACATCCTGGGGATCAAGCTCAGGTGGGTAGGCTTGGCAACAAACATCTTTATTATGCTGACCTGGCTACCTTGATGGCCATTAAAAACATTTCTTAAAGCAATTTTATTCTTGGTATATTTTATAGAATATTGTTGTTTCTGGGTTATTCCTTATCTTTTCAGAGTGATTAGTTCTAATAGATAGACCTTCAAAATTTGTCTTTAAAACTGTTTTTGATGGTTGGATTTAGGTTACCATTAAAGAACATATTCTGATTTCCCATTTATTTATTTATTATTTTATTTATTTATTTATTTATTATGTGTGTGTGTGTGTTTAAGACAGAGTCTTAATGTGTAGCTTGTCTGTCCTGAAATTATGCAGTACAAATTTGTCTTGAACTCAATGTGATTTTCTTGCTTTACCCTTTCAAATGTTGCCATTTATGTTAGATATATGCCACCATGCCAGACAAATTCTGATCTGTTTTATCCTAGAAAAACCTCTATGGAATTATAGCAAGTTGAATAAGATATTAATTAAACCTTACAAAATCCCAACATAGGTCCTCTAACCCGGCATTTCCAATAGCTGAGACGGCCATTCATTCTTTAAAACCAGCTGTTTTTCTTCTGAATGACATTACCTTTAATTCTGCAAATTGGATGTCATATAGCACCAGGCAAACTGCTGTGAGTAATTATCATGCTCGCTGCTGAGTAATGTGACTTCATCCTCAAAGTCAGGCCACGGCTTAGGAAAATTGTGTGCCTAGGTCCCTAGGCAGGACTGCTTCTTAAGGGAATCACTGTAACCCTCCTGAGAGCTAATGCATCTTCAATTATTTACAGGCTCACACGAGACCCATTGGAGGCATAAGCACATTAGTTCAGCAGCTAAGGGACACTTAAAGACAGCAGTAGGAGACATGTCAGACAGAAGAAGGAGAAGAAACCTGTGGAAGCTAATGCAAACTGCAGTGTGCTGAGCTCCCTGTCAGACTTGGCAATTGTAGGCTATAGTACTTAAGTCCAAGCCCACATTAGGCTGATTGTGAAACGTAGGGGCCTTTGGGATTTCAGAATAGGAGTCTGGCGAGTAGCTCACATTCAGGACATACTTTTGGATGAGAGCCAGGTTTAGTTTGCAGTAATTTTTTTTTTTGCTTGATGTTGGTTTATTTGTTTGCTTCTTGGGGATTATTTGTTTTATTTCTTCTTGATTTTCTTTTTGAAACAGGGTCTTGCTGTGCTGATTAGGCTGGCCTTGAACTTGCAACAATCCTCCTGCCTCTACATCTCAACTGCCAGAATTACAGACATACATTACCATGTCCTGCCCCCACATTGGCTGAATACAAACCTTCTCCTTGTTTTGAGAATTATAGCAATGCTAATAGACCTGTAATATAAAATGATGCAAACCCTAAGAATGTAAATATTATGCTAAATATTTATGCATGTTGTGTCTTATGTATAATACGCACGGGTATAGATAAAAGTACAATGTCCTGATCGTATGAACTTAAACTTTACTTAAAATGTGCTTGGACTTGTGCATATAGGCACATGTGAAATTTTAAAGTTAAAGAAACTTCATTTCATCAGGTGAACAAATGTTGAGACTGGATTCTGCTCCTCTGATTTCATTCAAGTTGACTGAAATGGAAATACACACAATAGGCCCTGACCTCCGAAACCCCAGTGCTCCTTATTCACACATTCCTCAACAAGCCTAATTATCATCCTCACATTTGAGTAGGATGATCTCTGGGTACTGCTTTCAGTCGTTGCTGCTTAGCTCTTTTTAAGTGTGTGTGTGTGTGTGTGTGTGTGTGTGTGTGTGTGTCTGTGTGTGTGTCTGTGTGTGTCTGTGTGTGTCTGTGTGTGTCTGTGTGTGTCTGTGTGTCTGTGTGCATTTGTGTGTGTGATCTTTAGCTCAATTCCTGTATGTATTCTACCTTGCCAGACATACATTACAGCTTAACCTTAAGAAGAGAAATCCTTAGCAACGTGGAGGTGGCTGAGTGGGTGAAATGCTTGCTTGCATGAGCATGAGACCTTGAGTTCAACCTCCAGTACCCATGTAAAAGCCAGGCATATTGACATATACCTGTACCCTCAGCACAGCTGTGTCAATACAGGTAGACCTGGGGACCTTCTAGCCAGCTAGTCTAGCAAAAATAGTGAGCTTCACATTCAGTGACAAGCGGTGGTGCAAAAACTATAAGGAGGAGAGCAATAGAGGAGCTTACCTGAGATCCCCCTGTACACACACACACACACACACACACACACACACACACACACACGAGCACACCAGTATGCATGCACACGCAGAGAGACAAATGTGTGCTGGGTAACTGTTCTGTGTCCATTGTCTTGGATGGTTTGCTGCATGTATTTGCAGAAGGCATGCTATGACATATGTGCGCAGGTCAGAGAGCAACTTGCTGGGGTCATTTCTTTCCTTTCACTGTGTGAGTTCTGGAGATCACACTCAGGTCATCAGGCTTGCATGGAAATGCCTTTACCCACTGAGCCATTTGCTGGCCCTATCGTGAATGGTTAAATGTAAAAAGCACAGAAGCCAACCCGCCTGGCTTTGACAGTCAATGCATTCGTCTCAGAAATATCTAGTAATTGGTGGAACTATCAAGATGGCTAGAAAGCCAGCCTCAAAACTCAGCAGCCAGGAAACACACCCCAAACCTAGTGAGGAAGCCGCTGCACCGCTAGTGAGAAGGAAGCAGAACAGCAACTGTGAGGCTTGCTCAAGCCTGAGCCAACTGCTAAACCACCCTAACCACTCCCACTTTTTCTGGAGACAACAGAGGCTTCGGCAGCTGCTATACTGCCTGCACGAGAAACAGAGAAAGCATAACTGAATCTGTTTCATTTTTATTAGTTCCCAAGTCAAAATTCAGCACAGGCAAACAGATTGACAAAAATGAAATCATATGTTTGTACCCTAGCTGCAAAGGAGGCCGGGGGAAGCAGGCATTTGGCATTTTAGCTTCTAAAGCAGGCAGTGCTTTCTAAACTGGTGCACTGGGGAATTCCTCAGGCAAGAAAAAAGCCTCAGATGAAAACAGATCTCCATGCTTTGGTTTGCTCGATATCGATACAGGCCTTTCCTTTTAAAATTGAACTTAAAAGGCCCGGATTTTCTCCTAACAGAGTGAAACCATTTTTTTTTTTTCTAGCAACTAAGGATCAAGTTCAAATTCAAGAACTCTGAGTGACTTGGCAGAGTTTGTCAACACACGCAGGGAATCCTGGCAGTTAGAGGTGGGAGCCGGAGAATCAGGAGTCCAAAGTCATCCTCAACTGCGTGGTGAATTTGAGGCCAAATGAGATACTTGAGGCCCTGACTCCAAACACCAAAACCGAACAAACTAAACTTTTAGAGAATGTCCATTTCTCTATGTTCATTGCTATAACACCTTGATATTCTAGCGTTCATTCTATAACATTAAATTAACCATTCATAATGTGCCCTATATTAAAAAAGAGAGGCAAGCAGAAAGGATAAAAGAGGGGGAGATACTGGTTTCTTTTTTCTTTTTCTTCTCCTTTTTCCCCCCCTTGGCCTTTGCTTTTGCCTTTTCAAGACAAGGTTTCTCTATGTTACAGTGCTGGCTGTCCTGAAACTCACCCTCTAGACGAGGCTGGCCTTGATCTCACAGAGATCTGCTTGCCTCTGCCTCCCGAGTGCAGGGAAGAAGACAACAGAGGAACACAAATCTTCATCTTTCCTTCTCACTGATTTAGCAGTTGTTTTGGCATGAATGATCGACCATTTGCCTTTAGCTAGCACTTCTGCTAATCAGAGCTGCATCTGATGAGATACCCAAATCCTTACTAGGGGTGGGTAACCCTATCCTTACTAGTGGTGTGCTTGATTGCCTATAGATATGAACCTGCTGTGGTCACTGTCAATTTATTCCTTAAAACAATAAATAAATAGAGGGCTGGTGAGATGATTCAGTGGGCAAAGACACCTGATGCCAAGTATGATGACCTGGGTTGAATCCCCAGAACCCATATAATGGAATGAGAGAGCTCACACCTGCAAGGTGTCCTCTGACCGCTACACTCACACCATGGCAGACACAACCTGTGACAGGTGCATGCCAGCAGGCAGGTAGACATACAGACACATGCATACACAAATAAATAAATGGAATAAAAATGAGTAGATTTTGAAAATTATTGAGACAGGGTCTCATGTATTCCAAGCTGGCCTTGAACTCTCTATGGAAGAGAATGGCCTCAAACTCCTAATTCTTCTTCCTTCACCTCCCAAGTGCTGGGAATACAGGCTCTGCCACCACACCCAGTTGTAGACTCCCCCC
>NC_022021.1:62711400-62732148 GCF_000317375.1 Microtus ochrogaster
CCTACAAACGGCCACAGGTGAGCCAGCCCTGAAGGTGCGAGAGGAGCACAGCTGGTACCGTCTCTCTCATCTGTGGTCTGGTGGTGGGGGCGAGGGGAAGATGCCCTCCCCACCAGCCTCTACTGCCTCCAGCTACAACACCCAAGAGAGCAGGCCCCGCATCTCCTCTGGACGGAGGAGCAGAGCGAGCACTGTTGGTGCGGGCACATGTGAGCTGGCCTAAGAATGTGAGTGTGGGAGATATAGATACGGTGGCATGGGTGGGGGAGAGATGCCTTTCCATCCCTCCACCCCCACCCCCAGGCAGGTCGGAGAGCTGGCCGTGAGGTCATGGGAGTGGGAGAGCTGCTCCTGCCCCTTATCAGCTGCGTGAGCAGGCCCTGCACCTCACCTGGGCGGCACAACAGAGCCAACCCTGTCTGCTGAGGTGTGGAGTGAGCCAACCCCAAAGTTCTGAGCATGGGAGAGCTGTCCCCATTACGCACACGCCATGCCGCGGTGTGGCCTCTCGCCCCTCAACCCCTGCAGCAGACAAAGGAACTGACCCTCCTTACCAGCTGCAGCACTCAGGAAAGCAGGCCCTGCTCCTCGCCTGGGCAGTAGGGTAAAGGTGACCCGTGGGCAGAGAAAAGCTGACCCTGTTGACAGAGACGAGAGTGAGACAGCCCTGAGGGCCTGAGAGTGGGAGAGCTGGCCACCCCCCCCCAATGTGGTGGTGAGGGCAAGGGAAAGATGCCCTCACTCCTTTACCCCTGGCACCTATGGTGGGCGAGGAAGTTGACCCTCCCCCTTAACAGCTGCAGTGTTCGGTAAAGTGGACCGTGCACCTGACCTGGGCAGAACAGGAGAGCCGACCCTGTTGATGGAGTGCTGGTGAACTGGCCTGAGAACGTGAACATTGGAGATCTGGCCCCAGCCCTCACGTGGTGGTGTGGGTGAGGGAGAGATGCCTTTCTGCCCCTCTACACCTGAAGCAGCTGGGAGAGCTGGCCGTGAGGCCATCCAAACAGGAGAGCTGTCCCTGCCACTCACCAGTTGTAGCGCGTTGGGGAGGTGGCCCCTGTACCAGGCTGCTCAGCACAGTGGAGCTGGCCCTGAAGGAGTAGGTGTGGGATAGTAGACCCCAAGTGGAAACAGAACTGGCCCTGCCCCTTGCTCATCTCTGCAAGGGATGAACTAGCCAAGGCAATGCTGAAGAGCTTACCCTCATGCTAAACACGGGAGGAGAGCTGGCAGGCTGACCAACCCAGCAACCACCCAGGCCCAGATCCAAGGTTATGAGTTGGTCCACCCCAACATCCACCATATCTATGATCTGCTGGAGCACATGAAGATGCTGGTCCTACAGACCCAAAACTTGAGGATCTCCACAACACAGGGCAGCAACAGGATGCCCAAGAGGAGTCCCATGAGGACCCAGCATCGATAGTGTAGGAGAAACCAGAGGTCTTGAACCAGACCAATGCCTCTTTGCAATAAACAGTTGCATGTAAAATATAAGAATAAAAGGGTTTACTGCATGGCTCACTATGTCAAACTACAGTTTCCATGAAGAGAGTTTTCCTTTTTTCTCTTAATTTTTATTTTATTTTAATTGGGGGAAGCATTTCAGGAGCAGAGGGCAGATACAAAAAGACAGGAAATGAATGGGATAAAAATGTATGATGGAAAAGACACAGAGAATACGAAAAAGGAAAGAATAAAATTTAAAAAAATAGGCCTTGGTTCCTATGTGGTGGGGAAGAGGTGGAAATCTCAGGTGATGCGGTCTGGATGGAGGAAGCCAATCAATGGGTGTGGGTAAGCCTTTGGAGGTTAGACCTAGGTCCTTCCTCACTCTGCTCCCTCTGTCCCATGACATGACGTCAGCTACTTTGTTCCACCACGGGCCCATGCTCCCCACTGCCCATGAGAAATGAAGACAGCCAAAAGGAAATGCTTATGATTATGCAGCTCCATATTTCCTCTGGGACAGAAGAGTTCTAGAATTATCAATAAACCTGATAAAAGTGAAGTGACTCATTCATCCCAGATGTGTGTCTGTGAGCTGAGTCGCCGTCGCTTGCATGCTGGACACCTAATTGCGTTGACCATCTGTCTTCTGAGCAGACAACCTAGTACCCAGTGACAGGGGATAACTCACACTTTTACGTCTGACAGAGACTTTTGTTGCTGAGTGGTGAGCAAGACTCAGTCTGGAGTGGTCCTCAGGACTGTGATGAGCACAGTAGCTGGGAGGCTGAGGAGGAGGGTGTAAGTCTGAGGCCAGCCTGTGCTGTATATCAGACCCTACCTCAGAAGAAAGAGAGAAAGAGAGAAATAGAGAAAGGAAGAGAGAGGGAGAGAGAGAGAGAGAGAGAGGGGGAGGAAGGGGAAAGGAGAGAGGGAGGGAGGGAGCACATGTACTCTGATTCATTCACAGGAATTCATCCACATGGTTCTTTCCTGAAGCTTGCCCCCAATCCTTCGATTTTATTTCTTCCAGTTCCTTAATCATCTAGCCAAATTATCAGTTACCATCTATAAACCTGACCATAGGAAACGCCCCTGGAGGATGCTGGTCTAGACTTTATTGTTCCCACCTTCGGAAAAGAGTAGGAAAATTGACTTGCTAGGAGTCCTTCATGGTGAGTAGTCTCTGCTGTTGTTTTGTTCTTTTGCTAGGGCAAAAGTTTCTGCAGTGACTAGGATAAAGCCAAGAGTTATGTCTTTAAAGAAGAATTTAATTTTGCTCAAAAGAAAGAGAATTTCCTTCAGAATCCGAAGAAGTACAGTAGCTGTTTGTCAGCGATTGTGATGTACCAAGACCTATAACCAAGGAGCACAGTAGTCAGGCCTACTTACAAATTGTTCACTTGATCTTGGAACCAACAAGTCACAAAAAAAAGAGACTAGGTAAAAAAAGAAAAGAAAAAAACCCGAATTCTCTGAAATCTAGAGACACCAAAGCTCACATGCAAAGTTTTAGGTGGGAGAGTACACTTTGGTGGACATATTTTGTGTGTCTCATACCATCAGTATAAAGAATGTAGGTTGAAACTGAGACTGGGGAGATGGTTCAGTAGATAAACTGACTACCATATAAGTGTGAGAACCAAAGTTTAGATGCCTAGAAGCCACAGAAAGGCCAGGTCATATGGTGGTACACCTGTAATCCCAGCCCTTGGAACTCACTGAGCAAGCTGGCTAGCTAGATAGCTGAATTGGTAACTTCTAGATTACCGTGAGGGATCTTGCCTTAGTACATAAAGTTGAGATTGCAGAAGTAGATTGGAAGAGGCACCTTATGGTGACCTCCGGCCTCCTTATGCCCACACTCATGACAACACTAGTGCACACGTGCACACGTGCACACATGCAAACAATACAATATTTTAAGTAAATTATGTTAAAAGGTTACATTATACGAGAAAAGGTAACGACGAGGTTTTGTTAAACATGGGACTATCAGCAGAAGCACCATAATAGAAATGACTATGATGCAATTTTAATGGAAGAAAAGACGGCTCAGGTTAAAGTCATAACAATATGGAACTATTGAAAGATGGAGAGATCCAGATGTGATAGCACAAGTCCAGCACCTGGGAAGGTGAAGCAGGAAAACTGGCATGAATTTGGGAACAGTCTGGGCTACAGAATAGGAGACTTTCTGTCAATCAAATCAAATCAAGCCACCACCAATAACAACAAAAAAATGTATTTGGATGAAACAGAAGACCTTACTGTTGGGTTGGGGAGGAGGTCAGTAGTGGGGTCTTGATGAACATGTAGAAGGATACGGAGGAGACCACCTTACTGATGTCATGGTGTTTAATAAGAAATCTTAAGGTTCTTTGTCCCAGGCTTGCTTTTTGTGCCTGGCACTGTCTTCAAAATTACATGTCTTTCTTCCTTTGCTCTGCCTTCTTCATCAGGTTGCTTCATCCTGAAGCTCAACCCCTCATGGCAGTAAGAGTAGCTGCAATAGTCAAGACTGGTCATATCTATTTGCAAGTTTGAGAGGAGGGGGGAGAGGTGGGCAATAAAGCTTTCATTTTTGTGAGGAGCGAGACTCTTTCCCAGAAGCTCTCAGCCTACTTCCTCTTCTGTCTTTGAGGTCAGAAATAGACCTGCTTCTCAAGCAATCATAAGCAAAGGGGAAATGATAAGTGGCTGGTTTCAGACCCTTTCATGACTCATTAACTGCAACCAGCACCTAAATAGTAACAGAGCCATCCTCAAATAGGCATGAGAAATAGCTCTTCAGCAGACAAAAAGATTCTGCCTCAACTATGATCTGTGGGGGAGGGGAGTAAAAGTTTGCTGGCAAACAGATAAAATGGGTCAAGCTGATTTTCCCCACGATCTCTCTAACCTGCAATCTGAAATCACTCCACTGGTGTCAGTTCTAGAAATTAGGCTGGGTGAAGATAAATTAGGATTTCAAGATAGCCATTATTTATTTTCCTGTTAGTTGTACTAAAATCTTGCAGACATAAGTACAACCCAGTCACGAACTGGTCAGGTAACGAAGTATCGTTGGTAAAAATAAGAAGTCGTAACAAAGAGCTCTGCTTGCTTGTGACCTTTCAACAGTAACCACATATGCAAACCAGACCCACACAGCGGAAACAGTAGATTAAAAGATGTGGTTAAAACGAATAAAACACAAACATACACACACACACACAAAGAATAAAACACTGGTAGTATTAATTCCTAGGCACGGTTCTAAAATTATGAGGGACCTGGTTACTCTTCCAGTTCTTGGAAGGTTTTAAGGTAAGCACCCACACACACACAAAAATAATAATAACATAAATTTCTTGTTTTTGAACATACATATATATATATATTATTCAGCTAATGGTTTAGGCAACTTGAATTTGTAGATCTCCCTCCCTCTTTCAAAGTATACATATATGTTGCCTGTGTGATGATAATCATATTTCTTTTTATAAGATTTATTTATTGTATTTTTATGTGTTTTATGTACTTGAGATATCTATCATGTGCACACTTGGTGCGTGAGGAGGTCAGGAAAGGGAATAAGATTCCCCAGAATTGAAGTTACAGATGGTTGTGAGCCTGCCATGTGGTGCCAAGAATCAAACTCAGGCCCCCTAGAAGAACAGTGAGTGATGAGAGCTGCTGAGCCGTCTCTCCAGCCTTTGTTTCTCTTGTAGGAGTTGTTTTTAAATTAGAAATTGCTTTTTCTTGACTCCTAGATTTACACAACAATGTCAAGAGTGCAATATGATGAAATAAAGGAAGAAAGATTGCACATTTTGCTCACTGGCACCGTGTTCCTCCAGTTCTGAGGGCCTACGGTTCGCTATTCAGCTCAAAAAGGACAAAGAAAAGAATGTATTCCAGTTGTTCAAGTGGCTTCACTCGGCCAAAGTAACTGTGCCACAAGAAAACAAAAACAAAAACAAATCCTTGATGTCCATCTGTGTTACCACCCAAAATAATAGTCAATGTCTCTTCATTATCAATAAGTCGCTTGCACCAAAGTGTAGCCAGGCTGTGGTGAGAGTAGTTTAGAAATGGATGGTGTATTCAGATGACCCGAGAATCCTGGTAAATCATGTACCCTGGTGCCATAGGTCTGGTGGAGCCTAATACCCTGCCTTTGTGACAAAGCCTTGTGTAAGACACTCAAGGTTTCAAGGTAGGTATCTGAACAGCAGATTGTAGATAATTAAAAACAGACAACTGGGACAACAAAGAAAAGGAGAAAACTTGATTTCTCAAATGCGATTATGTTTAGTTTGGTGAAAACAAAACCCAAGAGGACCCAGGAATCCCTGGCTCTGCTCTGCTTGTGGGCATGGCCACAAGATCCCCATTCTGTCTTCAGAGCATCCATTTCTTGTCCTCAAGTTGGAATAATTTTTATCCGAGAAGCCTAGCACATTTGATTTCTTTCCCCTTCCTAAATAAGGACAAATAGGGGTAACAGCTGCCATTTGGAGAAATACATTAGGGAAGAAAAGCCTGAAAAACTTGCATTACTGAAAAACTCATTGAATGGAAATAAGTAAAATCAAATTGTGATAAAGAATGAGTCAGTGGGATATAGACAGTTAAGCCTTTGATGAGATTTCCCAGGTATTGGCATGCTGCTAACTTGAAATAAGAGCAGGAGGAAAGGTCAAGCTGAATCTTTAAGCGGTTGTGGGAAGCTGGGGGGGAAGGGAGACAGCATCAGAGTCTGCTTCTAGAAGTCTCCTGTTAGAGTTGAAACAGCAGCCAGCAACGGAGCGGAAACAATGAGAATGAGAGTTCATCCGCCATGATTAATGCCAAGGGCCAGTCTTCAGTGCTACTTAGCAGGCTGATCAAATGTAGGTTTACAAAGAGGCTGTCTCATGGGAGAAGTGTGCATGACCAACTGTTCACAATCAGCATATAATTCCAACATGTTTTTCAAGAAATAAAAATAAAGGGGAAATCGAAATACACATATATGAACTGTGTGGTGGCATTTTGTTTGTGCTCTAACAAATAAAGCTTGCCTGAAGGCCAGAGGGTGGAGCTAGCCACTAGTTAACCATAGAGGTCAGGAGGTCTGTACAGACAGACAGGAAGTGATGTGCCTGGGTGGAGAGAGGAATATAATGTAGGAGGAGACAGGAGCTTGGCCCTTTTTTTGGCTGAGGAGTTAACAAGGTAAGAGTTGGCTGTGGCTTGCTCCTTTCTCTCTCTCACCTTTCAGAATTTACTCCAATATCTGTCTCCAGGTTTTTATTACTAAGACCAATTAGAACTTGTGCAACAGAACTGAGCAATATGTACTATACTTTCACATTGAAAACTATTTTAGATGAACAAAATGGTGACAGTTGCTTTAATATAAAGCACAGTAAAATGGTTTTGGTTTGCTTAAAAAGGACGATAGCATATTGAGTAATTTAGTGTTTTGGTACACAAAGAACCACACACTGAAATGAGATGCCTTCTAAAAATCTTTGCCAAATAGGAAATATAATTCAGATATAAAAATGGATAGCTTGCATTAATGGAAGTGCAGTAGAATAATACTTTATATCAAAGTGAACTAGTATCATTTTGGAGACACAATATAGGCATAATTGTGCTTTCAGTCTCAAATGATCATGTCAATGATTCTGTAATTAATCTCTAGGAAATTGTCTTTAATGAATATATAGTATAGACTGGAGCGTATTGTTGTATTATTTTTTAAAAGAGTCAGGTACAACAATACTTGTAAAAACTTTCAAGTGAGTTTGTTAGTATGGGGTAACAATGCTATGCAATTGTTTAAAAGCACATTATGAAAACTATTGCAGTTAATAAAATGTAATTGGTTCATGAGTCAGCTATACTGAGAATAGCAGAAATAACAGGTGAGACTCTGCTCTTAACAAGGTAGACGCTGAAAACTGACTGCTATCGTTGTCCTCTGACCTCTGCTTGTGCACCATGGCACATGTAAACCCAAACATACACACACACACACACACACACACACACACACACACACACACACACATAATTTTAAAAGAAACCTCTAGATATAGAAAATATAAACGATACATAGTACATAGAATTGTATTATTATTGTTATTGTGTGTGTATATGTGTCTGCATATAGGCACATACATGTGTGCTTTGGCATGTGTGTGTTAGTCAGAGGACAACTTTAGGGAGATTCTAAATATTTCTCCTTCCATCGTGGGTTCTAGGGAATGAACTCAAGATATGACAAGACTTATCAGGCAAGCACTTGTACTCAATGAGCCTTCTCCCTGGCCCCCAAAATATAACAGTTTTTAATAAAATTAGACATAAAAATGGAGAGGTCAAAGAGATTTAAAAAAAAATATCTTTCTAAGGTTTAAAAAAAAAAAAAGCTTACTTTTTTTCATCGTTGTGTGTATGGACCGGGGCAAGAGTACCGTACCTGTGAGGGTCGGAGGATAATTCTGTGGAATTCTCCTGTCCTAGGTGAGGGTGATGTTCTGAATGAGAATGCCCCCCACAAGCTTGTATACCTGAATGTCTGCTTTCCCAGTTGTTGGCGTGTTCACGAAGGACTAGGAAGTATGTCCTTGTTGGAGGAAGTGTGTTGCTATGGTGAGTCTTCAGGTTACAAAAGCCCACACCAGATCCAATCATCCTCTCTGTGCCTCTTCTCAGCTCCTGCTCCATGCCCATCTGCCTGCCCCCACAGCTCCTGCCATGACAATCAGAAACAAACCCTCTGAAACTGTAAGCCAGCCCCTATTAAATGCTTCTTTTATAAGTTGCTTTGGACATGGTGTCTGTTCACAGCAATAGAAGAGTAGGTATTACAGAGATCCCAACATCAGCTCAGGTTGCTAGGCTTGTATGACTGGCCCCTTTATCCTCTGGCCCAAGTTAGTTTGAATAGAGTAAATGGAAGGAAGGAAAATGAACACAGAGACAGAAATAATAGTGCCTATCTAAACAGGTTTACAATAAAGAAACAGAATTGGGGAAAGGTCACACTCAAGAAAACACGAAACTGCATATCTCACATTACAATGTTTAAGATGGACAGAAAATGTGCACAGTTCCTCACACAGTACAGAGCTTTAATTTTTTTAAAAAAGTGCTTGGTTTTTTTTTTCAGTAAAAAATAGAACAGGCAGAGTCAGATATTTTGCCTGCATATTTTACTTGATGTTCTCAAAAACTGGATTATTTTCATTTAGAAAAAATATTGGAACAGATAAAGAAGGAATACTTGTTAATAAGACAAAATGCAGTTATGATAATAGTGATATATAGTATAAGACATACAGAAGAAAAATCATAAGACAAAGCCATGAACTTATGGCAAGCATTCTTCAGTAGAAGCTAGCACACAAAGTATAGCAATCTATAAAAATTATAACTTAGCATGAAGTGGGGGATACATTGTATTTATCCCATGAATACAACATTTTTAGCAAGAGGAAAAATGTTCAGGTTTATGAATACAGTTCATCAAGTTAATAAGTTACAGGAGGAAAAACAAGTCACGTGGGGAGGTGTACGATATGAATTCAATAAAGTTTAAGCATGATAAATGTTCTTCGTAGACTAGAGATAAAAGAGCTTTTAGTATCCATTTATAAATCAGAAACTATTCTTGCTCTTCAAAGCAGGAATGATTTAATAGAGATGATTGGCTACCCTGGTGACAGAAGCCAAACCAGGCATGATGAGTCAGATACTCAAGAGGAGACAGTATGCCCCGAGGTCTAGAAGGATCGTAGGAGAAGCTATCGGAGCCAAGAGGCTAGAAACCAGTGAGAGGTAAGATTAGCACTGCCTGGTGGGAGCTGGTCCATGAAACGAGGGACCCTCTGGCAAGAGTTGAACCTGCAGAGAAGAGATAGATGGAATACCAGGAGAAAAAGCCGTCCTGGTATCTCCGGCTGTCTCCCAAGAGCTATCGCACTGTGAAGTTAGAGGGCAGAGAAAACTGGAAGTGTTATTTCAAGGAAACACAGAGCAGAGTAAGAGAAAGATGGGAAGGCAAACTCACTGGAACTCAATAAATGATTGAAACAGAGATGGAGAGAGTTGCTGGGGAAGGCACATGAACTTCACAAGTATTTCAGTGACCCAGCTTAAAAAAGTTGGAGGTGGATACATTATTATTTCATGGCTGATCTGATATGCATATTTTATAGACATTCTTCCACATATACTAAATATTTTACTACACTTCAGAACAATAGGATACAAATTTGTAAGAACGTTCTAATCTCTCTATTGTTTCCCGTATGATTGCACACAGTGTGCAAACGCAAAAATACACATGAGCTTTGAGATGGGAGAGAATTTTAATATCAGGTTTTAAAACACACCCCCAAGTTATAAATATTATTATTAGAATTACAGTTGATGAAGAAGCCAGGCTGAGGGTGTAGCTGAATGATAGAACATTTGCCTAGAGCTCGTGAAGATCTGGCATCAATCCCCAGCACCACCTAGTTAAATAAATACATAAAAGGAACCAGAAAATTCTAAGGCATAAAAGAAATCTTTTTTTGAAACAGGGTTTCTCTGTAGCTTTGGAGCGTATCCTGGAACTAGCTCTTGTAGGCCAGGCTGGCCTCGAACTCACAGAGATCCTCCTGCCTCTGTCTCCCGAATGCTGGGATTAAAGGTATGCATATGCACCACCACTGCTGGCTGAAGCAACTTTCTTTAGCGATAATCATTTAAAATTCAAATACTGCCCTTTAGAGGAGGCTTGGATAAGGGGTTGCAAAATCAATGATACCAGTATCCACATTTACACTATGTGAAGAAATGATTTCTTTTGCAAAAGTGATTTTATGTATATGAATGTGTGCCTGGATGTATTTATGTGTATCATGTGTTTGCAGGTGTCCTTGGAGGCCAAAGGACACTGGGTCCCCTGGAGCTGGAGTTACAGGAGGTTGTAAGCATGAGGTGATGTGGGTACTCAGTACTGAGCCGTGGTCTTCTGAAAGAGCTGTAAGTGCTCTTAACTTGTGAGCCATCTCTCCAGCTCCCTAAGAAATGACTTCTGAGCAGAAGACTACACAGAGCCTGTAAAAGGGAAGCGTAGTGGACAAAAGCTGTCAAGAGATAAAGCACTTCTACTTCAAAGGAATAAACATCTGATATCTTACCAAGTATCAACATAAATCAGATGAAAGTAATGGAAAGGGAATATGTCGAACTGCAGTGTTCATTCAGATTCTTAGCAGTAGGGAAGAGCCAGAGCCAGTGACAGCAAGAGGATGATGGAAAGTTCATGACCAGCCCAGGATACACAAGAAACTCAGAAAACCAAATGCCAAGAAAACAAGCAACCCAATTAAAAACTGAGACATATAACTAAGCAAAGAGTTCTCAAAAGAAGACAAATGGTTGAGAAGTGTTGGTTTTACTCTTTAATATCCTTAGGCATTCCAGAAATACAAACTAAAACTACCTTGAGGTTTCATCTTATCCCAGCCAGAATGGCTAAGAGAGATAACACAAAGACAAACGGTGGTGTGGATGTGGGGGAAAGAGGAACATTTATTCACTGCTGTTAGGGGTGCAAACGGGTACAGCCACTATGAAGACAAGTGTGGAGTTTGTTCAAGAAGCTAGAAATAGATCTACCATGTGACCCAGGTACGCCACTTGAGCATATACTCAAAGGACTCTGTATCCCAACACAGAGATACTTATACCTGTGAATTTCTTGCTAGGTCCAGAAGCATCACAATTCCGACATGGAACAATTTGATTATGATATTGCTGGAAAGAAACTTGATCTTTCTCTTGCTTGATCTACTGCACACAAATACTTTTATGTGTTTTGAGAGCATATTTGGTACTTTTGAAAGCTAGTTAGCTCCGTACAAAGCTCTCTAAGACTGTGATGAGATTTCTGGATGTCAGCGAAGAAATTAAGAACAGAGAAAAGGGACAGAAGGTAGGGGTACAGCTCCTGTGATAAAATGCCTCCTCAGCATGCACAAAGCCCTGAATTAAACTCACTTTTCCCCATATGCTGGGTATGGTGGTGAATACCTGCCTATAATAATATCAGAACGTGTGTGTGTGTGTGTGTGTGTGTGTGTGTGTGCTGAGAGGGACAAAAGGGAGCTGTAAGATATTTCCTAATATGTATTTTTTTTATAGAATCAACCTTCTATTGAAAATACATTTCCTAGAGCTAGACATCTAGAAAGGAACATTAGATATTTCCAAACTAAAGCTGAAGAAGAGAGACTGCGTGCATATGTGACCCTTGTGGTTTATGCCCTTTTCTGTCACTAACGTTTGGTTCTAAAGCCTCTGGAGCCTCTGAGAAAGCTGAGTACTTACTTGACAGGGCGAGAGATGAAGTTTAAGCAGCATGGCCCTTTAGAGATATTCTTAACCTTGGCCGTGCATCACTACCACCTGGAAAGTTTTAAAAATATCTCGATCCCCAGCTCACATGCCAGATGCCGGGAGAGGACCGAAAGTGACTGATCGTGAAGCCCCGTGGGGACTGTAAGGAGTGCACTTTGAGTCTATTGACGCAGCCATGCACTAACTTGGGGGAAGTACCTCTGAGGAGCATGCACACTGTGAGTCTCTTGTCACAAGTCTGACCTCTCAGGGCAGGTCATTCTATAGAAATTTGACAGTATTAGGATGCTGAATAAGTTCCAGGGAAGTCTAGTTGAGAGAGAAGAAGTGTTTGGTTCTTCTTTAAGGGCCAGGGCATGCACACTGTAGTGGAATGATGCTGAACCACTCTGTGTCGACTGAATCAGGATCTCTGCTCATGTGTGCATGCCGCTTCTAGGGACCGGCAAGACAGCACAGCTGGGAAAGGCACTGGTTGCCAGACCTGGCAACCTGAATTCCGTTCCTGGGAATGGAACCACACAGTGGAAGGAGAGAACCCACTCGCACCAATTGTCCCCTGACCTCCACATACACATTGTGGTACCACCACATCAAAGAAATAAATGTTTGTAGTAAAAAAAAAAAATTATAATCCGACCTGTGCACACTCCTATATTTTCAGCATTTGAGAGGCTGAGACAGAGAATCACTTTGATTCGGGGGCCAGCATGGTCTACCTAGTCCACATCAGGCCCCATCAAAAACAAAACCGAGCAGAGCTTCAGTTGTAGTTCAGTTGAGTAGAATGCTTCCTACTATGCAGGAAGTCCTGGAGGCAACCCTCCATCACCCCAAAACTAGGGGTGGTTTTGCACACTTCTAACCCCAGCATTTGGGAGGCAGAGGCAATAGGATTTGAAACCTAGGGTCATCTTCAGTTATATGATGTGTTTAAGTTAATCGCCTGGGATACATGTCTCAAAAGCAAACCAAAAAAAAAAAAAAAAAACAAAAAAAAATAAAAGAACCTAAAGTTTCAAAGAAAAGACAAATTGAATATATTTGTGATGGCTCAGAAGCAGTGTCTGGAGGAATCGTTTATGTGAAACAGCTGTTTCTTAAGCCACAGTGTCCGTAGTTATTGAAAGATGAGACAAGGTAAAACAGCAGTATAATCACTTCAAGGGCAGAAGGGACAGAAGGCAGTTGGCATCAACTACAACTAGGTAGACCATTTAGAGAAGGTAACCGTCTCTACTTAAATAAACCCCAGTTAGGCAAAGAAACTATGGTAACTGTCCCTTTGTAGGTGCCACGCTGTAATTTTCAGTAATTCGGGAGAGAATTGGAGTCAGCGATGAAGTACATCTATTTTGCTCACCGGACAAAGGTTTTGCTTTACTTTATTTATGCAATGTGAAATGTTTGGCCACCTGGAGTAGCGCCTGAGAGTGAATGTAAAATGGAAAACAGAGTCAGTGAGACTGATTAATAACCACAGGCAGAAAAATAGGCCAAGTGGAAAAACTTATTCATGTAATTGCCTCATTTTGCTGACTGAAAAAGGATTTGTTTTGGAAGGGATTTCAGCTGTTTAACTTGGTGAATTGATAGATCAGAGAGAGATCGAGAAATGACATCATCCCATTTTGTCCAGAAGATGAAATCTGAGCCAAAATTATATGCCTCCTTTTGTATCGACCTCCCAAGAAAGACACTGTCTTGTGAAAATAATGACTTACAATAGCAACAATCCTAGGGGAAAGAAAGCAGGACAGCAGGACGGCGCTTTCCTAAAGATCATGGACTCAGAATTATTCAGATTGCAAAATAAAAGCCTCAGTTTTCTTTATCTAGACACAAAAATAAATGAAAGACTATAAAAATGGCCCAGAATTTCATTTACCTGATAACTCATGCTGACATACAAAACACAATTCATGTATGTAGTAAGAAAATTCAGGAATTAAATAAAGGTAAAAGTGAAATTTTCTCTGCTCTGGTCTCCCACCACCAGACAGTTGGAATTTCCCCAAAGACACTTACATCAGTCGGTTTCCTTCTAAAAACCAGCTTTAAAACCCACCCCCAGGGTGAAACATTTATCTTAACTTTTCCAAGAGTTCTATTTCTTTTGTTGAGCACATCTTGCTATGTGGCCCAAGCTGCTCTTGAACTTGCTACTACATAGGCCATCTGCTGCTGCAGCCTTCCACATGCTGAGATTAAAAGTGAAATTTGTTTTTTTGAGTCAAGATTACTCTGTAGCTTTGGAACCTGTCCTGGAACTAGATCTTGTAGACCAGGCTGGCTTAGAACTCATAGAGATCCACCTGCCTCTGCCTCCCAAATGCTGGGATTAAAGGAGCATGCCACCACTGCCTGGCTTTAAAAGTATGATTTTATTAGTCCAGTACGGGATTCAGGACCTGCATTTCCAGCATTTAGGAGGTGGAGGGAGAATCCAGCGTTCAAAGTCATTCTCAGGTCCATAGTTTCAGGCAACCTGAGCTGCACCAGGCCCTGCCTGAAAACATCCAAAATAAAACTCAAAAATATCTTAATTAGCACTTTCAGTAAGCATACAGAAATGTATTTCTTCATGCCATGTTCATCTATGTTTTGTTCAAATCTATCCTGCATTATCCCTCCTTAAAATATGGTTTTATCTTTAATATTACATAAAATATTCATGCTAAATAATTTTGTTTTGTTTAATCATTTATTTTCTTCTTTCCCCCAAATTCCCTCTTTCTCTTTTTTTTCTCTCTCTCTCGAGACATGATATTACTGTGTAGCCCCTAGTTGGTCTAGAGGTCATTATGTAGAGACCATGCAGGCCTCCAAAACCTGCCTGTCTCTGTCTCCCCAGTGCTGGGATTAAAGGTGTGTGTCACCTCAAGAGGCTGATCATTTATTTTCAAGATTCTTTTTTACTTGCATTGTAAGAATGTATCACATTTATTTTAATAATCTTCCATAAATGATATTAATAATACATCATGGTTTATGTACTTGTTGAAGATCATCTGTGTAATTAATTCCTCCTAGCGAGGTTGCTGCCAGAATATGAATACAGCATTTTTATTGCTGTCGTTTAAATGCTCTCCAAACGTGGTCCCAGCTCATATTCCAATGTCATGCTAGGTGGCTTCATACTTGTGATCTGGCTAACATTATTGCCCTTTTAAAATATTCACTAACTTGATTGGATTGATGTCTTGTGTAGCCCCATTAGTTTCAATTAGTAATAAAAGTGGAGGAAAAAGAAACTCAAGTCCTCTAAGATACAATATTCTGTGCTTCAAGTCGATGTTATGTCTTGAAATTTAATCTTTCTTTCTCTCTCCTCCTCCCCCTCTTTCTTTTTGGAAAATGGGGTTTTATATTGCACAGGTTGGCCTTGAACTCTCTAAGTATCTAGGGATGACCTTGAATTTCCTTTTTAAAAAAGATTTAGTGCACGCACGCACGCACGCACACACACATGCATGTGTGAACACATGTGTGGATATATAGAGGTCAGAGGAGAATTTCCTATGTTGCTCCTTGCCTTCTACATTTTTTGAGATAGGATCTCATTCTCCATTGTATACAGCAGGCTAGTTGGCCCATGATCATCCAGGGCCAGTCTTCTGTCTCCACCTCCCATCTTGCCATACAAGTATAGGATTACAGACACACACACACATTACTGTATCCAGATTTACATAGTGTCTTAGTGTCTTGCTTTTGGATTGCTGTGACAAAATGCAATTAAGGCAACTTATAAAAAGAAAGCATTTAATTTGAGGCTCATAGTTCCAGTCCATTATGACCATAGAGAGGAGCATGGCAGCAGGCAAGTAGACATGGTACTAGAGCCATGGCTGAGAATCCACTTCTTGATCCACAGCACAAGGCAAAGAGATCTAACTGGCAATGGTGTGGGCTTTTGAAATCTCCAAGACTGTCCTTAGTGGCATATCTCCTCCAACAAGACCACACCTCCTAATTTTCCCCAAACAGTTCCAATAACTGGAGGCCAAGCCTATGGGTGTGGACTCATTCCCATTCAAACCACCACATGTGGATTCTGGGAATCTGAACTCAGGTCCTTATACAAGAAAGATTTTATTCACTAAACCATGTTCCTAGTTCACTTATGCGCTCTCTCTCTCTCTCTCTCTCTCTCTCTCTCTCTCTCTCTTTCTCTCTCTCTCTCTCTGTGTGAATATGCATGTCAAATTTAGAAGTCAACCTCTTCTTTTGTTTCTCGTGTTGTTCCTCGGTGATTGTTCACCATTTGTTTGTTTGAGACAGGGTTTCTGTGTAGCCATGGCTGTCCTGGAACTCTCTATGTAGATCTGCCTACTTCTGCCTCCAGAATGCCAGGATTAGAGGTGTGCGTCATGATACCTAGCTGTTTGTTTGTGTGTTTGCTTGTTCATTTTTTGAGACAAGGTTTTTCTGTGTAGCCCTGACTATCCTGGAATTCACTCTGCAGAACAGGCTAGCCTCAAACTCACAGAGAACCCCTGCTTCTGCCTCCTGAGTGCAGCTGGGATTAAAGGCATAGATCACCACTGCCTGGCTACCTTACAGGGTGAATATATGTATTCATTTTACATACCAACCACAGTTTCCCCTCCTACCTGCGACCACTTTTCCTTATCTAAAAACCTGATGTCTTAAAAATTTGAAAACAATCATTCTAGAAATGTCTTTTTTTATTTTAAATTTTTTATTCATTTTACATACCAACCACAGTTCCCCCTACCTCCCCTCCTCCAAACCCCCTCACTACTCTCCCACCCCCATCTACTGGAAAGGGTAAGTCCTCCCATACTTAGTCAACAGAGCCCGAAATAACAAGTTGAGGCAGGACCAAGCTCCTCCCCTCCACATCAAGGTTAAGCAAGGTATCCCACCCTATTGGATGAGCTCCAAAATGTCAGCTCATGCACCAGGGATAGATCCTGGTCCCACTGCCAGGGGCCCCTCAAGCAGACCAAGCTACACAACTCTCGCCCACATGCAGAGGGCCCAGGTCAGTCCCATGAAGGCTTCACAGCTGTTGGTCTAGAGTGTGTGAGTTCCCACAAGCTGGGGAGCTACAAATCAACAGCTATCTCTGTGGATTTCCCTTTCGTGATCTTTAACCCTCCCCCCTTGGTCATATAATCCCTTCTCCCTCTCCTACTGGACTCGAGAAGCACGACCTGTTCTTGGCTGTGGATCTCTGCATCTGCTTCCATCAGTTAAGGGATGAAGGCTCTATGATGACAGTCAGGGGATCCACCAGCCTGAGTGCAGGGGAAAGCCAGTTCAGGCGCCCCCTCCACTACTGCTTAGAATGATGGAGGAAGGTCATTGGTTAATTAAATAAAGAAGTTGCTTACCCTGATAGGTTAAAACAGGTGGGAGGAGTAAACAATGCAGAATGCTGGGAGGAAGAGGAAGTGAGGTCAGACTCGACAGCTCTCCTCTCGGGGGCAGAGGCCTCAGAGAGACACGATGCTCCACTCTTGCGGGCAGAGGCGAGAGCTCTGCTCTCTGAGGCACGCGATGAAGCTCCGACCCAGGATGGACGTAGGCTAGAATCTCCCTGATAAGCCACCTTGTGGGCTACAGCAGATTATTAGAGATGGGCTAGTCCAGGTGCTAGAGTTAGCCTAGAAGAGGCTACATAGAAATGGGCCAAGCAGTGATTAAAGGAATACAGTTTCCATGTAATTATTTTGGGGCCGCGGCTGGGGTGCTGGGGACGCAGCCCCGCCGCTCCTATTACTACATTAGGGTCTTTTTAAGCAGAAGCTTGACGCACAAGAAACATTCCATGTGTAGTAAGGAGTAGACTGCCTTCTAGACTGTGCCCTCTGCTTTTTGTCATATTTACCAGCACCAGAACGCGATAGAAACAGAAACATGTAGCCTGAGGAATGCAGAGAAGGACCAGGAAAGGGATAAGCAAGGAAACTTCAAGCAGCTAATTCTCCGGCTTGTCAGCAGCTTTCCCGAAAGATTTGCTGGTTGAAGAAGTTGAACCTATTAGCTTAAACGGGGATTAGCTCTGCCTGCTCTGCCAGGGTGTTGACAATTAAGATTTTATTGGGAATTAATTGACAATAATGTAGTCTTTGAGATGGGAGGAAGATAGTTGAGAGGAAGTTGCCTGAGTGCCTTGAAACAGACAAGGAAAAACAAGCGCAAGCCATCACTTGATAAAAGATATTGTTAGCTGATAAAGAAACTCAGACCCTGAGAATAAGAATTGGGAAGGTGAATGAATCTACAAAGATAAGCAGTGTAGTGCAGAATAAGAGGTGTTTTAACCGAGTCTTACTCTGGTTGGACAACTACAACAGAAAGACCCCATCTGAGGTGCTTTTAAACTACAGAAATGTGTTTTGTGCAGCCACTGAGGCTGTGAAATCCAAGTTCAAGGGGCATTTCAAGTTTGGTGACAATCCCTGTTTTTTGGATTCCACGTTGTACCTTCTTGCTGTGTCTTCACACAGTGGAATGGGGCAATGAGCTCTCTGAATTTGTTTGTTTTCTTTGACCTTTTTAAAAATAATTTATTTACATCTATTATTCTGCTTTTAAGGTTTATTTGGGGAGGGATCACTGGCTTTTGTTAAGAGTGTATACTGCTCCTGAAAAGGCCCAAATTTGTCACCCAGCACCCATGTCAGACAGCTCACAATGGTTTGTAGCTCCAGTTCCAGGGCTCTGGTGCCTTTTCTAGACTTTATAAGCACTTGCACTCCTATGTGCTCATAGACACACACACACACACACACACACACACACTGACACACAAACACTCCTACACATAATTAAAAATACAGAGCTACAGATTGCTATGAGCCTCCTGACATGCATGCTGGGAACCAAACTGAGGCCATCCTCTAAAGCACTTGAAGCTCTGAATCGCTGAGCCATGTCTTTATGTCAAGATCTTGGCTTTGAATTAAAGGCAATAATCCCATCCTTTGGCCTCTGTTATCAACCCAATTATCTTCCAGTCTCTTAATCTCATCACCTTGTGAGTTTGATTAAGTTTATAAACTTGAGGGGACAGAAATACTCAGACCCCTGCACTGCTTCACCTGCAGGAATTTCATGAACTCCCAATAAAGGTTTTTTCTTAATTTACTTTATTTATTCATACACTCATTTAATTTTCTTTTTTTGAGACAAGGCTCATGCATCGTGATGGCCTTGACTATCTGACCCACCTGCTTCCATCTCCCAAAGGCTAAGATTACAGACGTGCACCCCATGGTAGTTTCTCACTTTAGCATGGTGTTAGTGTTTGCCTGTGTAGAGTAAAGAGTCAGTAGCCAATTAAATCAGGAGGCATATGTGTTGGCCAGCAAAAATATTTAAGTTATTTCTGGTGTGAAGCCATGGTCCTAGAAAGACCATTTGTGAAGACAGAGAGGAGGTGGCAAGTGCATGTTATTTGAGCCCAAGGTGATTGTTGCTCACTTCAGGCTAAAATTGTGTCAAGTTGTTCCTCTGTCATCAGAATACCCCAAAATGAAAGGAATTACTTTGTCTAGTTTAGATTATAGGAACTGAAACTTAGAAAAATTAAGCGATTTGCCCACATTTGAAATACTACTATCAGGCAGAATTGGTATTTATATAGGAAATTTCTAGCTCTACAGTCAAAGATGTTATCCACAGTATGAGCATTCCCTTGATGTTTCTAACGCTACATCTAATGCTATTTAATAGGCAACTAAAGACTCTACCTTACCCTGGATCACTAAGTCTGATAAACAGCATCCAACCTGGTATGCAAATTTCTATTAGGTTACTTAGCTCTATTTAAATTCATTGGACTTGACGCATATATTTTTTTTTGGCACATTTTATCCCTGAAGTGAAGTCTTGAGTTGCTCAGTTATGAACCTTTAACCTTTAAGCTAGACAGTATGTAAATGCAAGAGTTGTGGAAAAAAAAAAACAAATTGGCAAAATTTAGCTCATCGGGTTCTGGGTAGTTCAAAATATGAAAGAAAGATAAGGCACAAGGTGGAACTATCATCTCACACAGTTGCACACAGGCAGGCAGAATTCAGCAGTGACCAGGCGTACACAGAGCCAGCCAGCTGTTTCTCCACTTGAAGGATTAGGGGTACAGTGTTCAAGCTACTGTTTGTCTACACTTCCTTCTGTTCTGCTATATTTGAAACACTCTGCAGACGCAATGACTGGAGATGCCCTGTCCAGGTGCCTATGACACCACTTTGAGGATTTGACATTTAAAAAAAAAAAAAAAACTTTATTTAACTTTATTTCATGCACATTTGTACAACAATGTCAGATTCTCTGGAATTGGAGTCACAGACAGCTGAGAGCTGCCATGTGGATGCTGGGAATTGAACCCGGGTCCTCTGGAAGAGCAGTCAGTGCTCTTAACCACTGAGCCATCTCACCAGCCCAGGGATTCAACTTTTAAAGGGAAAATGGCCTTTAACTAATGTGTCCACCTTAACTGCTCTGGTATTAGTAAAAACTCGGGAGTCAGAAGTTGAGACAGAAACGTGATAACTCCAAAGAACACTGGAGGAATTGATCAGCTGACCCGATTCTCCATGTTTCTAAGATTAAAAAGACTAGGAACCTTTCTGAGCCCCTCCTTATTCCTTCCTGTGTCTCTCTATCCTAATCTGAGTCCTCCAAGAACTCTATAGGTTTGTTCTGGCCAGGTGGCCATAGACTCCACCCTCTGACTCAAGGTTTAACTTTATTGGCAGTCTCAGAGTGGTAGTGTGAACAAATCTCCTGCATCATTTAACCTCACTAGTGATCAGGAAATTTTGAATTGGAGAAGAGTTGTATTAAAATTCTTCACTGGTTTAGGGATTAGGGTTAGGGTTAGGGTTAGGATTAGGGTTAGGGTTAGGGTTAGGGTTAGGGTTAGGG
>NC_022021.1:62732248-62739265 GCF_000317375.1 Microtus ochrogaster
TTAGGGTTTAGGGTTTAGGGTTAGGGTTTAGGGTTAGGGGTAGGGTTAGTGTTTAGGGTTTAGGGTTTAGGGTTAGGGTTAGGGTTAGAAAAAAAATAAAATAAAAATAAAAATATTCTTCTCTGGTGTATAACGGCTCCCATTTGTAATACCAAAGATAGATACCTGCAAATTTGAAGCCAGACTAGGCTACTTAGAAAGTTCCAAGCCAGCCAGTGCTGTACAATTGGATCCTATCTCAAAACACCAGAAAGGAAAGAAAAAAAGAAAAGCTATGTGCTGGTGATGTTACAAGAAAATTGGTATTGTACATCCTTAGTATGACTGTGAATCATATTTTATTTATAGCCTAGCTATAACCATTTGAAACAAGAGAGCCAGCAAGATGGCTCAACAGATAAAGGCACTTGCCAGCAATCCTGATGATCTGAATTTGAGCCCTGTGACCTGTATGGTGGCAGGGAAGTGACTCACACCAGCTGTTCTCTGACCTCCACGCATGCATGGAATGCATGGAGCTTCACACAAGCACACATATCATGCCTGCACATATAAAATAAATAAACAAATCTAAAATGTATTTTAAATAAGACAGAAATTCCCTTTGATCTTGCATTTTCTCTTTTAAGATTTGAATGTACAGAAATTAAAGAACTGATGGAAAGTAAACCTTACACATGCTGTTGAATATTAGACCATTTCTTGTCACTTTTCTTTTACAGTAGTCAAAGGAAAAAAAAGAATGGTAATCTTTTTTTCAGTAATAATTTTATCAGTAATAAATTAAGCAATAGTAGAGTATTTTTTTGTTGTTGTTGTTTCTTGAGACAGGGTTTCTCTGTGTAACAGTCCTGGCTGTCCTGGAACTAGCTCTTCTAGACCAGGCTGGGCTCGAACTCACAGTGATCTGCCTGTCTCTGCCTCCCAAGTGCCACAATTAAAGGCCTGTGCCACCACCACCCTGCAATCGTAGAGCATTTATACAGCATGTACAAGACCCTATGCCTAATCTTTGACATAAAAATAGTTAATTTGTAAGAATTAGTCATTTACATGTTCATATAAGTATACTTAAATTAGTGATTAGCTCTCCTTAAAAACTGCCTAGTTAAAGTAATTTTATTTTTGAATATTTATTTTCCTGTAAGTTGTGTATATGTGTGTGGGTTTGTGTTTGTACATGAGTGCAGGCACTTGTGGAAGCCAAAGGTGTCAGATATCCCTGGAGCTGGATCTACAGGTGGTTGTAAGCTACCTGATGACGCCAGGGCTGGAAATCAAATTCAGGTACTTCGCAAGAGCGGTGTATGCTCTTATTCCCAGAGCCATCTTTCCAGGCCCCATCTAAAGCAAGAGTGAAAGGTTTACTTATTGCCTCAGAGGAATCCTCACACTGCACCGATGAGAAAACCAATTTGTCTTCGGGAGGTAGTACAAGAAAGTTACATTTATGAAGTATACTTTAAATTTTACATAAAGGAAAATATTTTAATATGAATTCATTCATTTTTTTCAGGGCAAGAACTGAAGCCAGGGCCCTAGACGTGCCAGGAGAGGCGAGTACCCTATCACTGAGCAACACTGCTAGCTCCAAGAATTCTTAGTACAGAACAGTGAACCACTTTATGTCACTGACTTTTGATGGTTCTGAGGATATTGGTACCAATTTATCTTCTGTGATATTAATAAAATGATCAGTCGGTTTTGGATAAACCAATCCATCTTTGATTTTTGCACTACTGGGAAGGAAAGTGTGAAATCCGGCAGGCATCTACTCTGAACTGAAATTTCCAAGGAAATGGGGATAAAAATCTCACTAGCTAGCAGATCTATTTCATAAAATAAATGGAAAATTTTTAAACTTTTAGAATTCTTGAATAAGAAAAATACAGAAAACAACAAAATACCAATGGTGTCAGCATGGCCTAGTGATGATGGGTTAGGCTGTAGAGACACACACCCCACGTGATATTATTTGAAACTGAATAATTTGTATATTCCCATTATTTGGCTTCTGGATCCAACATTCACTTTATTATAGATTCATTGTCAAGTTATAATTCCTTAAAAGTAATTTCCACAGAAGGAAAAAAAATCCCTTAAAAAATAACATGGGGATATTTCTAAAGGGTTTGAGGAAGTGGGTTTTAGATTAGAGTTGGGACCATCAAAACATCTTGCTTTATATGTCATCAGAATTCAGTTTATCTGAGCCTGGGGAGGAATGCGTATAACTTTGCTGGTTATAGGAGGCAAATGACCTACATGGGGCCATCTTGTGGTAAGATGAAGCCAGAAGAGTACCCTATAGAATACTGAGAATTAAATTGTTACATATTCTCCTTTGAGTTGTATTTTTGTTTTAACGTTCTGGAATTTCAGGTGGTCTAATTAAATAAGTTGCATGTTTAACTCAATTCTGAGAAGAATTAGGAGGGAGAGAGTATCTAACACCATTAAAAGGTAAAGAGAGGTGGCAGAAGTAATACTGAGATCTTACCCCCTCCCCCCAAATAGGGGGCTCGTCAGGAAGAGTAGCAATCGTGGCTTCAAAACTCTAGAGAAGTAAACAAGACATTACCTAATCACTAGGCTTACCTGAGACTGAACACTGGCTTCTTTCTGTACCTGCCAGAAGATGGATCCTGATATGAATTTTAAAAAGTACAAAGGAGAATCATAAGCTATTATAATTCAAGACACATGCATATCATTAGCAGGTGAATATGATAAGTGTTAGGAAAAAAAGTAAGAGACAGGGCAAAGTTCACCCTCAAAGTCACAGAGTTGGCTCTTTAATGATATACAGATATCCTGGCACCTGCTCTTTGCGTACTCCCATGTTACCTGCCATTTATGTATTCCTTTGTGTGATCTAAAGCTCATCTTTGCGACTGTCAAGTTTTTCTCGCACCTACTATCAAGTAATAACTCTCACACATATTGTTGAGATTTATAATAGCATAAGAGTGAGTTATGATTAAAAAATATAAGCGAAGGAGAGATGGAGAAGCTATATTTTATCTAGAGAGGGAACATGAAATTTTGGAGGCTTAGAAAAGCAATGCCGAGAAAAATTAGTTCCTTGTAGCATCCTTCTGAGGACTCCTTACATAGCAAAGGAGTTATAAAGATGAAGTATATAGAGAAAATAAAATAGTTTAGTGTGTACTGTAAATTGCAAGGACATATAAGTGTAACCGAGGCAGAATGACAAGCCAGACTAATGAGGGAGTGTAGGAGAGGCTGTGCAGAGAAAGAAAAATGGAACATTGGATTTAATAAAATTTAGATGCCAGTTCATAGTATTAGGAAACTTTTGATGAGATTATCCTGGAAATACCTTCAAGTATTATCCAAAGTGTACTAAGTCACCTGTGTTCTATTAGTCACAGGAAAATGACTTCATGTTAATACACAAATTATATACATTTATATTGTACCTATGATATAAACACATGGCTTGAGACATTTTCCTCTTCGCTACCTCACAATAATTCTATTCTTGTGAAATCTAGATGCTCATCTCCATCTTGGGAGGCTGATAGATATTTTAGTGCATGAGTTTTCTTCTGAGAGAATATGCCTAGAAGTGAAGCTATTGCAAGTTCCTTGGTTTTCATAAACACAAACACTCGATTGACCTGTGTTGGAAACTCTGATCAAGACTTACTTCTGTTCCCTTTCTTATCACCAGAAGGGCATGAAAGTGCTTGCAATACCGTATCTTTGTTAATAACAGATTCCAGTTTGTTGTTGCTGTTTAATTGTCAGTCTGGCAAGCAACAAAATAAATGACAATGTTCAGTATCATTTGCACTTCATTCTTTAGTGAGAGTAGCCATACTGCGGCGCTTGCTTGTGTGGTGGTTTGAGTAAAAATGTCCCCCGGAGGTTCATCTATTTGAACACTTAGTCCTCAGTTACTGACTCTGTTCGCAGAGTTCTAGGGGCTGTGGATTTGCTGGAGGAAGTACCACGCCTAGGGGCGGGGCTTTGAGGTTTCAAAGCCTCAAACCATTCCCAGCATTCACTTTCTCGGATTGAGAACAAGGCAAAGGATGTGGGCTTTAGGCTTTCTGCTCTAGTTACTCTTTTGTGTATTTTGAGGATATTTGCCTCATACTTGCTTACTTGGGCTTTGGTTTTGAAGCATGGTCTCCTGCAGCTAAGACTGGCCTCGAACTTAGTGTGTGGCCAAGCTTGGCCTTAAACTATTAATCCTGCTGTCTCTGCTTCCCAAGAGCTGGAATAGCAGACGCTCACCACCATGCCCAGTTTGTGCAATACTTGAGATCATACTGAAGCATGGCTGGCTAAACGACATCCACAACTTAATCAATTCAAGGGTCGAGTCTAACTTCCGTCCTTGCAAAGTCACAGACCTGAGAAGAAAGGGGACAGCAGCCCGCGGAGCTGGGTAAAAGTACAAGGTGTTCTGCATGAAGATGGTAGCGGACACGTGGGACTTTACTGAATTCCCGAAGTAACATAAACATTGGAAAGAATTCTGTCAGCACATGTGATGTGATTACAGGAGATTTCTAGAGCATGAGACGGTGAATGCTTGCTCGGCAGGCATCAGAATGAAGAAACAGGCACTATTGCAGTCACTGGGGACCACTGTAAATATGTCTGCCCACTCTGCGGAGCCAGAGCAACTCCAGCCTCTAGACTGTCGGTGTGAACGAGTGCAGTAAGAGGGCAAAGAAAGAAGGTGCCAATAGACATGCCAATTGAATCAATCATTTCTCTTCCCACTCTTTCCTTTTTCTCCTTATATATGTGCAGGACGCCTGCTTAGCATTCCCGGAGAAAAGAAACACGTGACAAGCGCGAAGTCGATCCCGGGGGTGTTGACTCCTGTAAGCATCTCCTGGTTCTTGAATTTAAAGATGTCAAGCTCAGTATAAAGTGCAAGTATTTGCTTGCATACTTCTGGACTAATTTATGTATAGATTTATACTGTGACGGTCTTTTGTTGTTATTTTCATGACAGGATCCCAGTAGGAAAGCAGGCACACCACTTCTGATTCAGATCCCTGTGTGCCTATTTATTTCCCTATGGGTAGCAGCAAAAGAGAACTTGGCAACGGCCGTCATGGGTGACATGAGTCACAGAACTTGTTCTTTGGGTGAAAGGGGTGGAGACTTTATTAGACATTTTATTTTTATGTTTCTGGCTGGGAGTGGAGCCTGGGTCCTCACACATGCTACACAAGCCTGTGCTACTATTGGATTATAATTAGGTATGTTTAGTGAGGCTGCTAAAAAGACAGCCATCTGTGAGACTGCTACATTAGAGGCTGCTACATGCAGAGGAGTTAGGGAAGGCTTTTTAAATGTGAAAACCACAAGAAGACCTCGATTATCTGCACAAGAAAGCCGAGAGCTGTTTTGCTCTGCCAGGATTAGGTGATCAAGGTGACCTCAAAATAGCCAAAAATAGTCCTTGAGTGTCTGCATAAGCCAAAAAAATCAGTTAGTCATATCATAACAAGAAGATAGTCATAGCCGTACAATTTGAGGTAAGAGTCAAGGAGTAGAAAATCCAGGAACTTGAGTCAGAGACAGACAGTTAGCTATTAGGTACCAAGATGGGTGCCCAGCATGAAACGGAGTTTCTTTAGCGTTCTCACTACCGTGGAGCAGCTTCTTCTTTTAAATTGTTTGTCTGTAATGAGGATCTTAATGCCTTCTGGCATCCACCTCACCTTTTCTTTTCTCTTTGCACAACAAAATGAACTCAGGAATTTTGTGCTCTTGAGAATGTGGAGCCCCTCTTGAGAGTCAGTGATTTCTGAAGATCTGAGCGTCCCTCTGGCAAAGGAAAACAACTGCAAAGGCTTTTGTGGCTGTGAAGTGCAATAGTCCTTATTCCTAAGAAAAAATGTTAATTAACCTTTACAACGGTGTGTTGTCAAGTATGGCTTCTGTGTCCTGGCTGATTCTCTTACCTTCTCTTTTAATTGTTTTCTATGGGGGAAACAGATGAATTGGATGCAAAAAAATCGATCATTTTACGCATATTCTAGAAGAGTGGTTGTTGAACCCACCTGGGAACTTATTAGAAAAGCTGTCTTTGGGCTTAACCTTACTTACTGACTTGAATGCTGCCAAGTGAGGCCCTAGGGATGTGTTTACCTTTTTTTGTTTTGCCTTCCAGGTGACCAAACTGTAACTTTTAAGAAGGTTTTGCTTGACTTTTTAAAAACAAGCATATACATATATATATGCTTTTAATATATATTAATATATATACACATATACATTCCCTTTCTTTAAAAAAGGAGCAGTAAAATCTCATCGAAACACAAAAGTGAATTTGAATAAGATGCATATATCAACAAAATGTATTGATCTCAAACACAATGACCCTAATTTAGCCTGTAATTGGATTAGATAGACACTATGAACAGACCTTTCCTAGTGGCACAGCCTATGTGAATCCCAGGGAGGTACAGGAAGGAAAATATAGATATCAAGGTCATCTTTGACTACTTTGTGAGTTCTTAAGGTCAACTTTGTGTTTAGAGACTCTGTATTAGTGGTTTTCAACCTGTGGGTCGGGACCATCTGAAAACACATATTTCCAGTGCTCTTAGGAACCTCCAACCATAAGTTTATTTTCATTGCTACTTCATAACTGTGATTTTGGTACCGAGAGGTGCCTCAGTAGCTAAGACCATTGGAAATGTGTTTTCCGGTGGTCGTGACCACAGGTTGAGAACCGCTGCCCTATATCATCCCCAGTCCTCTATTAAAGAAACAACCAATGTGACCCAAACCTTAATACCAACATGCAAAGGCAAAGGCAAGTGAATCTTTGTGAGTTCTAGACCAGCCTGGTCTACATAGTAAATTTTAGGACAGCCAAGACTATGTAGATAGAGAGACTGTCTCAACAAGGAAACCAAAACACAAAGACTGCAATTGACACACCAAAGAATATAATTCTAGCACTTGTGATGGGGAAGCTCAACCAATCACATCTTGCTTGGGTGTGGCGACCTGGTC
>NC_022021.1:62739675-62746247 GCF_000317375.1 Microtus ochrogaster
GAGGAAATAGAATCAGAAGGGAAGTCATCATTGGACAAGAACTTAATGGTGATTTTCCATTGTGTGTATGCAAATATCTTGGGACAAATGATTGTTCATTTTCCTGCCTCTGAAGAAATGATTATCTAAATGTCATAGATTTTTTGTTTTCATTGGTTTTGTGTGTATGTATGCATGCATATACATATAATACGCATATATACTTATATGTGTGTATATACATACCATATATTATGTGTATTACATATATATATTGCTAAATTGCTGCCTATTAAAAGACCAGTGCATAATTAGTTCTGAATTGAATTAATTTTAGACTTGGTTATGTCAGAACATAACAAGGATAACAAGGAAAGAAAGACAGATGGATAAGAGAGATGCATAATGCTGAGGATGGTAGTTACTTTTAGTAAAATTTCAGTGATCTCATATAGGAAAACAAAGTCCAGTAGTTTCCCTAATCATGGAAGAATCCTTGGAGAAACACTAAAGTTTGGTATTTTTTGGTTTAAATAAATTCTGTGTTTTCTTCCAGGATTTCTACATCATTGGAGATTTGGCTGTCTTTTTTCTCCACTGACTTATAAAAGAGTTTTAGTAATCAGAGCTTGCTGGATGCCCTCCATTGATTTTATGTCTCAACTGAATTGAGTTATAAAGATAGAAAATTTTAAAATTTTGATCTTGTAACCTGAGTCAAAATGAAAATTGTGTTGCCTGTGTTAGAATCACATTTCCTCTCAGGAAAGAAAATGTCCAAATCTTGTATAAAACAAAATTCTAACAGTTTATGAATTGATTTTTCTCTAGTATCTCAGTTTAAAATACATTTTAATATACTTGTTAACTTTAAGAACTTTCTAATATTTCACTGCAATAATTAATGACATCTTTAGGATCTAATGCAAAAAATATTAATTTTTCTGTGTTCGTATTTTATCTGCATTAAGCTGAACTAAAAGCAGTATGCACAAACACCTCCAGTTCCTACTAATGCTATGAGATACTTTGAGATAATTCCCAAAACGGAAAATTACATGAAGGACAATTAATGCACTTTTTGTTATCATGAAAAAGAATAATTTTTTTATAAAATTAATATATCTCTGCCATAACTAAATAGATTTTATAAGGCAAAGCCTTGGACCTTACCTGCTCAATCATATACCACATGTATGCCACGATGTGTTTACTTTGGTCATCTGAATGGCTGAGCTCTAAGATTGAAGAATGTTTACATGTAAGATTTTATTTTTTAAAATAAAATTCTTGTAAAATTAGAGAATACTTGCATAGTAATTCTATTTACTACAGGTTATCATACATGAATATCAGGAGTTGACATGGGAATCAAAATATTTAAAATTTGCTTCTGTGTTGACTCAACATTACTGAGTTAAAATGAAAAAAAAAGGACGCTTGAGAGTTTCAGTGAGTTTAGAATCTAACAACATAATATTGATATTTGGGTTTTATACTAGGATATGCTCCACAAAAATAGTAAAAAATTATTTTTCAGTGGTGGAATTTTTCTCTTATTCAGAATCCTGGATTTTGTTTAAAGAAAGGAATTTCAGTTAGGACCAGTGGAAGAGGGCGGCAGGATGGAAGAGCATCGAGCTGCCCTCCCAAGGTCATCGGTTCTGCTGTACTCTGCTGTGGGACCTTTAAGAAAATCTTGTTTTTCCATTGTATAATATTTTTTAGCCTCTTTATCAAAAAATCATGTGTTCATGGGTGTGTGGACTAATACCCAGGTCTTCAATTCAATTCCATTGGTCAACCTGTCTTGCCAAAAGCAAGCTGTTTTCATTACTGTAGCTCTGTAATAGAGCTTGATGTCAGGGATGGTGATGCCTCTGTAAGTTCCTTTATTGTACAGGATTATTTTGGCTATTCTGTTTTTTTTCCATATGAAGTTGATTATTATTCTTTCAAGGTCTGTGAAAAATTGCGTTGGGATTTTGATGAGGATTGCATTAAATCTATAGAGTGCTTTAGGTAGGATTGCTATTATGTTAATATGCTATTATATTAATTATTACATTAGTCCTACCTATCCAAGAGCATGGGAGACCTTTCCAATTTGACATTTCTTCAATTTCTTTCTTCAAAAACTTAAAATTCTTGATGAACAGTTCTTTCACTTCTTTGGTTAGTGTTACCCCAAGATATTTTATGTGTGTCTATTGTAAAGGGTGATGTTTCTCTGGTTTCTTTCTCAGCTTCTTTATCATTTCCATATAAGAGGGATAATCATACTACAAGGACATGAGCTCAACTATGTTAATAGCAGCATTATTTGTAATAGCCAGAACCTGGAACAACCTAGATGCCCCTCAACCAAAGAATGGATAAAGAAAATGTGGCACATTTACACATTAGAGTACGACTCAGCAGTAAAACAAAATGACATCTTGAAATTTCCATGAAAATGGATGGAACTAGAAAAAAAGTATTCTGAGGGAGATAACCCAGACCCAGAAAGATGAACATGATATGTACTTACTCAAAAATAGATACCAGCTGTAAAACAAAGGATATTGAGTCTATAGTTCATAACCCTAGAGAAGCTAAGTAACAAGGTGGGCCCTAAGAAAAACATACATAGATCTACCTGGAAAGAGGAAATAGACAAGACTGTCTGACAAAATTGGGAACATGGGGGTGGGGAGAGAAGGGAGGGCAAAATGGGAAGAGGAGAGGAAAGGGGGAGTGGGGAGGAGAACCTGACTGACAGGATAATTGAGATAGCAAGAAAAGAGATATTTTGATTGAGGGAGCCATTATGGGGCTAGCAAGAAACCTGGCACTAGAGAAATTCCCAGGAATGGACAAAAATGACCCCAGCTAAGACCCTAAGCAATGGAGAGGGTTTCTGATCTGGCCTTGCCCTGTAGTCAGACCGGTGAATATTTTAAATAGCACCATAGAACTTTCATCCAGCAACTGATGGGAACAGAGGCAGACACCCAGAGTGGAGCACTGGGCTGAGCTCACAAATCCAGTTGAAGAGTGGGAGGAGGGAGAATATGAACAAAGAGGTCAAGACCATGATGGGGACACCCACTGAGACAGTTTACCTGAGCTAATGGGAACTCACCAACTCCAGCCAGACAGGGAAGGAAACATCATAGGTCCAAACTAGTCCCTCTGAATGTGGGTGACAGTTGCATGGGTGGCAGACTGTGGGGCCACTGGCAGTGACACCAGGATTTACCCCTACAGCTTATACTGGCTTTTTTGGAACCTATTCTCTTTGGATGGATACCTTGCTCAGGCTAGATATAATAGGGGAAGGCCTTGGACCTTCCACAAAGCATTGTGCCTTACCCTCTCTGAGGAGTGGTCAATTTGTATATAGGAGGGCTAATCATACTACAAGGACATTTGTTCAACTGTGTTCATAGCAGCATTGTTTGTCATAGCCAGAAACTGGAAACAACCTAAATGCCCTTCAACAGAAGAATGGATAAGGAAAATGTGGTACATTTACACAATGGAGTACTACACAGCAGAAAACAATCATGGCATCTTGAATTTTGCAGGCAAATGGATGAAGCTAGAAAACATCATTTTGAGTGAGGTAATCAAGAAAGACAACTATCACTAGTACTCACTCATAAGTGGCTTTTAAATATAAAGCAAAGAAGGGGCTGGAGAGATGGCTCAGAGGTTAAGAGCATTGCCTGCTCTTCCAAAGGTCCTGAGTTCAATTCCCAGCGTCCACATGGTGGCTCACAACCATCTGTAATGGGGTCTGGTGCCCTCTTCTGGCCTGCAGGCAGACACACAGACAGAAGTAGAAAAAGACTAGATCTTCTGAGTAAATTGGGAGCATGGGTTCCTTGGGAGAGGGTGGAAGGGGAGGGGAGATGCAGGAAGGGGAGAAGAGAAAAGTGTAGAGCTCAATAAAAATCAATAAAAAAAAATAATAATACAAGAAAAGAAGTTTTAAAAAGAAAAAGAAAACAAGAAAATCTCACTTTCAGCCACCTTAATCTGTTTTGCCCAGTCACCATGGTCCTTGTCCTTTGCTGCTGTGCTAACCTCACACCTTCCACTGAGGACATTCATTGCTCAGATTCCTAGAAACTGGCCGGTTATTTGAGGTGTTTTGTTTACCTTTTTTTTTTTTTTGAAACGTTTTCACTCTATTACCTAGGATGTACTGGAACTCATTTTGTGTTCCAGGCTGTCTATGAATTCAGGGTAATTCTCCTGCCCCAGCCTCCCAAGTGCAGGGAGTGCTCCCAAGGTGTCTGTCACCATGCCTGACTTTGGTACTTTTTAAAAAATGTGTTTCCTTACCCCAAGGGTTGACACCTTAGAGAAAAAAAATCTGAGCATGATAATCTCAATGTCTGTCTAACCAAAAATCTAGTTGTTTTCTAGGAACCTAAGGTTGTTAGAGAGGAGTTTGAGGCTACCAGGTATAGTTACAATTTAACATCTGCCTTGGCTTTTTATGTTCTATATAGTCTTGTCTGAGAACAGGGATAAATCTGGGCTGATTTCATCCATACCCAGTAAATTGTTGCCATCGGGGAAAAAAGATTAATAGTAATTTCCAAAGTACTATTAGAAATCCATTCACGATGTATGTAAAATGAGAACATAGCCTGCCGCTTTGGCTTGTATTTATAAACTTAGCACATGGGAGGCCAAGAAAGGAAGAGGGCTATGAGTTCAAGAAACCCTGGGCTGCAGGAAGGTTTCTAGGCCAGCAAGAGCTACACTGTGAGGGACCATGTCAAATGATAGTAAATAAATAAACAAAATGAATACATAAACAGCTAATGATAAACACTTTATAGTAAAATTATGAGATTCCTGTGGAAGTTAGATTCACCAAAACAGAGGTAAATAATGTTCAAAATAACCCATCCATTTTGTATCACTGTTGATCATTCTAATACCCTGTTCTAGTTGGGAAGAATTAATCAAAAAAAATGTATTGTTACATCTAACATGGATGCAGAGAATTCTTTTGTATCTAACATACAATTAAATACTAATTTTTGAATTGATTTGACAGAATAGAGATCATTTTCTGTCCTTGACTAGAAAATACTACATGAAAGTCGGAAAAAAAATGTCTCCTCGGTTCTGAAGCTCAAGGAGTGTTGTTGTGTTGAGTAGGATTGCTGATTGGAAAACATACTAAGGCTTTGACAGTTCAGCCTGCTATTTCTGCAATGTCATTTGCCACATATTAAAAATTCATCCTTTGTAATGAGTAGTTTTCAGAAATGTCTTTTCTTTCATGCCTGCAGCAAGCAGCTTCATTTTCTGGTCTCAGTGAGGATTTGGGTGTAACATAATTCTTAAACACGGAGGAGCGGGTGAGTCACCAGGAATTTGACACCAAGTTCTAGAGCAGCGACTCTCTTCTCGATGAAAGGTTTTTCTGATCCTTTCCCTATCGTGAAGAACATTGGCTGTCAGAGTCGGACAGCCTGCCATCTCCACAGGGACAAAAGGGGAGCGGCTGTGGATCTCCTCAGCTGCTGGTATAATTGGCTCTTACCCTCACTTGCTGGCCACAGTTGTCTGGTCACATTTTGTTCTCTGTCACGTATCCCTTCACCTGCTGCTTGTCCCTAGGAACCTGCATAACAGAATAAATACTATAAATCAAAACACAAGACACCTGGCATTTTCAAGTAATTGTTAATAGAACAACCCAGAGAACTTAAACCCTGGAGAGTAGCCAGCTAGTCTTGGCCACAAATGCTACTATTCCTATTGAAAACTAACTGGAGGCAGCATCTGGACCAAAACCAAGCTGAGGCCTTGGGAGGAAGATGCATTCACTTAATTCTGCATTTTACAGAATTTTCTCAATTTTCTTCTGCGATCATGAGCTCCCAATGAAGATTCATGGACCCCAGTTCAAGAGAAGATTGGGCACAGGGGTTGTACTAGTTGCTTTTCTGCTGCTGCCATTGAACAACTTGACATAAAGCAATGTTGGGAAGAAAGGGGATTTATTTAGATATAGAGTCCCAGAGAGACAGAATTCATAAGGTCAGGGAAGGCAAGACAGCTGGAAGGCAAGTCCAGCCTAACAGCTTGCAAGTTGAGAGAGACATTTCTTCCACACAGGAAGCAAAGGGACAGAACAGAAAGAGAGGCAAGACTCTACAACCTCAAACCCTTCTCCAAAACAGCAGGCTTCCAGCAAGACTCCGGGCTCCCCTAAAGGTTCTCTAGTCTTCCCGCACAGCGCCACCAACTGGTGCTAAGTGTTAAAATACAAGATCATAGGGGGCTGTTCAAACCAACCCCTGAATACAAAGAAAGCTTGAAACTGGGAGACAGGGTTAAGCTACCTTGGTTCCAGATTCATGCCCCCGGAGGAAGCTGGGCTTTCCCAGAAAAATATTCACTACCGCTGGGACAGAGGGAGCTAAAATGACTTCTGAATTCACATAGCTGCTTCATACCTACAGCCCCATACCTCTGATACTGTGTTTGTTTGATACTTCCTTTCCAAGATTTAACCTTCAAAGCTCAACATGAATGAAGCTTTCAAGATGCCTGCTAGACCACTTTTTTTTCTTTCTTTT
>NC_022021.1:62746372-62748431 GCF_000317375.1 Microtus ochrogaster
TTGTAGACCAGGCTGGTCTCGAACTCACAGAGATCCACCTGCCTCTGCCTCCCGAGTGCTGGGATTAAAGGCATGCGCCACCATCGCCCGGCTGCTAGACCACTTTTTAATCTCTTGGGTGACCATTAGCAACAACAACGACAGCAACAAAATTCACCTACTAGACGTTAATAAGGCATGTTAAAAATACAAGTCAGGTTTTGCATTTTATAGAAATTCAGTGAGCTCATTATTAAAGTGGGAACTGCTGTGTTTTCATGTCCATTATGGGAGAAATACTGATGAGTTAAAATAGCCCTCAGCTAATTGAATCTAATAATTATGTATGGCTGAAGTGGCTATGTCAGAGTATTTGTGGACTTCCGGGACCAGATATAGTTAACTTGGTTATTTACAAACAATGACTGGTTTCCAATAAATGCCAGCCAACTGGCTACTTAAAATGTCTAATGCGTGGGTCATCACAATCATATCTCGTGGGGTAAATTTTTAAAAATCCCTGAGAATTATTGGGATGGTTTTATTTTCTAAGCTTGTTTTTTTTTTCCTCTTGTAATCACTGAGTGAAGTTTTATCAAAGCAGTATGTACTTCCTGTCAACAGAGAATTCTACTGACCTTTAAGATGCTTGCTATGAAAAACATTAGTCAGTCTTTTCAGCTTTGTACTAAACAATAGCCCCCCATACCCCGTAGTTCTAAACACACCTAAACATCTTACAACTAACAAAAGTTGAATCGTCTGGAAGAAATACCAAAAGAGCTTTGGTCATAACTGCACTAGGCCTTGCTGAACATTGATCCCATAGGAAATTAACTTAGAGACACACACTTCCTAAATGAGGAGGACTTTCCTCTGAACAATATTCCCGTTATAGTAAGTGCATGAGTCAAGATTTTTAAGGTACTCCTAGTGACAAAGTCACCGAAGTCAGGAAGGTAGGTTACTCAACCAAAAGAGCTAATTATATAAGATTACATGCTCTAGAGATGTTTGATAGGGGTTAGTTCTAGTTTCTATTTTCATGAGAAGAAAATAGCTTTCTTTCTCCCGCCACCTCCCCAGCGCCACCTCCTCCGTTCTCTGTCATGCAAGGGGTCAAAACTAGGGTCTCAAGATTGCCAGTTCAGCATTCCATCCCTGAGATACACCTCCATCTTCTGACTTCAGTCTATCTGTAACTCTCAATTTTGATAACTATAAATAATGCATGAAATACTAAGAATCTGACTCCTCACTCATAAGAAAAAATACTACGGAAATTCTTTCTCTCTCCTCTATTTTTTATTTATTTTGAGATAGAATCCCACTTGTATATTGGGCTAGCCTGAAAATTATCATGTAGTCCAGACTGGCTTTAAACTCATTGCAATCCTCCTGTCTCAGTGATAGGACTATGGGATAATACCTGGCTTAGAAAATCTTGATCTAAAATCACAGGTAATAATCTTTTTCCCTCCCTGAAAATTATGTTAATATTTATCTCACAAAATAATATGAAATATAATATTTTGCTTCATCTATTATAAATTTAATAACTTGATTATACTTATTACATATTATACAAGATTGCTTTTAATAAATAAAAAACTTTGTTTTCATTAGTACATATACTTGTATTTATTTAGTAAGTCTATTATCCCTTTTACATGAATATAATTGAAAAATCAAGTTTTTAACATTACTGTGTCAGAAACTCCTTTTAATTAGACAAGGAAAGTCCCATATTGCAAGTACAAGCGATGTCTTCAACACCCCTCGAGGAAACTGATCTAGTACCAACTCTATGAACTGATCATCTGGGCTTCAGAGATGAGAAAGAACGCCACTTCTTGGTAGGCTGTGACACTGAGAAATCTGAGTATCATTTCAAAAAAGGAGATTATAGGATGGGTGATGAAACCAGGCAGAGGTGAATTGAAAGCTTTGGTCTGAGCTTAGTTGAGCTGAGCTTGGTTGAGTTGATGATGTGGGAATGATTTCTTATTAATAAAGAAACTGCCTAGGCCCATTTCATAGGCCAACCCTTAGGTAGGCGGAGAAAACAGAACAGGATGCT
>NC_022021.1:62749066-62755333 GCF_000317375.1 Microtus ochrogaster
AAAGAAAGAAAGAAAGAAAGAAAGAAAGAAAGAAAGAAAGAAAGAAAGAAAGAAAGAAAGAAATGTGACTTCAAGGACACTAAAAACAGAAGTGGCCTCTGGAGATGGCATCTTAGAGTCCAGATGTTATATCCCATTGCAGAGGAATAAGCAGGAATAACAGTGGGGGCCGGGGGGGGGAGGACTTATTTTCCACTTCAATATATTTAAAAAGTTTAAACTGGGCTTTGTGGTCCATGCTTTAAACCCCAGCAATTGGGTGACAGAGGCAAGTGGATCTCTTTAGTTTGAGGCTAGTCTGGTCTTCACAACAACCAGAACTACACGGAGAAACTCTGTCTTATAAAAACAAGAACAAAAAACAAAAAGGTCTTTTTTTTTCCTGTTTGTTATCCTCCAAATAAACACAACCTTCAACATCCCCTGTAAGACTCTGTCTCCCTGATGAAAACACCTGACTTCAGCCCCGAGTTTCTTGAGCTCTTTTCTGAAGCAATGTTTTGAAAATGGCAAATGCGCTGTTTGTTTAAAGAGACATGTAAACTTCAATACTTTTTTGTAACTTTGTTTTTTAAAAAATTAGATTTTTAAATTTTGTTGGCCCTTCATTTTGAAATTTGACTTCCTTAACTTCCATTGCAAGTAAATCTCATCTTCCATCTTTTCTGCATGCTTTTGTTTCTGAGCCTTCTTTTCATGCCTTCTACACACACATCAGCAGGAGATGGGACCTGAAGCTAAATGCAGGATTTAGTGCCTCACTGTTCATTTTAAATGGAAAAGGTTATTTTTGTTCTAGCTTTTGTTAACCTGAAATTCCCCGTGAACCAGCAAATTGTCCTCTGCGTTTGTCATCGACAAGAAGGATTTTATATATTACTGGCTCCAAGGTTCAAGATTTGTGCTTATACTGAGCTAGCCTGGTCTTTCTCTTCTGCCTGGATTTATGTCATGTGGTTGGTTCATTGATTCAGCAATAGGAGTTCTTTATATTTGTATTATGTATTTATGACTATGGTGCAGATGCTGGAGAGAAACACTGAGCCTCATATTGCTAGGCAAGCATTTTACTACTGACCTACAACTGTAATCCAACTACTTAAAAATTACTATTACTATTTACTATTATTATTATTAATCTATTGATTTATTTAGGGCAGGGATGAACACGCCAGGGCACTTGTGCAGTAGCCTGAAGATAACTTGTAAGAGTTGGTTCTCTCCTTCCACCAGGTGGCTTCGTGGGTCCAACTCAGGTCAACAGGTATGGTGGCAAGAGCCTTTACCTGCTGAGCCATCTTGCATGCCTTGAGTTTAATTTCTTAGCAATTTAAGGTATACTTAATTACTTAATTACTTGTGTTAGTTACTCTTACAGTTTCTAGCAGTTTTTCCCCAGTAGTATTGCCTGTCATTTCTCTGGTTGGAAGGCTCATTCTATTTACTAACACAATTCCCATATTTATTCCTCTACATCTAGAGTTTTAGACTTGTCTCCGACTACCTGGAGCCCCATGTGTTTTTACTTATTGCGCCTTTGGATTTCAAATAACTCATGGAGAACTTCCAACACCTGCAGTCCAGTACCTTAAAGAGCAGACTTCAAGTCCCATGTACTTCCCATTTATTCCTCTGCATGACAGACAAGTCAGACAGTTGCGTATGACAGGGTCAAGCTAGCAGAGAAACGTGTTCTTTTGGGTAAGTTCAGGGCAAGGTTCGGCTAGGAGGCAACTCTGCTAAGATCTGTCCTAGGACGGAGAGTCTACAGAGCATACGGATGATGGAAGAATGAAGTGGGTGCTTCTAGCTATTCTAGCTGGTAACAGTAGGACACTAACACAAAGAACAAGTAAGATGGCACTCGCTGGCAAGGCTGGATCAGTAACTCAGATTTATTTGATTTACCATTGTTGTGGATGGGGGAACTGCTCTTAATGCTAGATCAGAGTATGAGCCCTGTTGGGAAATGTGCTGTAGGCTGGGTGGCTCATATCAAAATGATCCACAAAAGGAGTGACCGGTTTCTTGGTTACAAACGTATCAGAAGTCACAGGCCATCATGGAAATTCTCTAATTAAACCTTACTGTAATTAAATGACCCACGAAGGAATTAAAGGAACTCCAGGACATGGATTGATGGTAAAGGAAATTGGAAAAATCTTGGGGTAAATCGACGTGAATCCCTGACATGCCATGTAAGGTTTTTTTTTTTTTAATCAGACAGGCCTGACTCCATCTTAAGATTAAAAGTCATCTATACTGAGTGAGATAACCCAGACCCAAAAATATGAATATGGTATCCACTCATTAGTGGATTCTAGCCATAAACAAAGGACATTGAGCCTATAGCCTATAGTTCGTGATCCTAGAGAAGCTAAGTAATAAGGTGAACCGAAAGAAAAACATATATAGATCTTCCTGGAAATCGGAAGTAGACAAGATCGCCAGGCAAAAGTTGGGAGCATGGGAGAGGGAGTGGGATGGAGGAAGAGGGAAAGGAGAGAGAGAAGGGAGAAGGAAGGATTGGGGAGAGCTTGGGGGAGTGGGATGTTTGAAATGGAGGAAGGAAGATATGGGAGCAGGGAAGAAGATATCTTAATTAAGGGAGGCATTGTGGGGTTGGCAAGAGGCTTGACTCTAGAGGGGTTTCCAGATGTCCACAGGGATGTCCCTGCTAGGACCCTCGGCAGTGGAGGAGAGGGTGCCTGAACTGGCCTTGACCCATAGTCACACTGATGAATATCTTAATATCACCATAGAACCTTCATCTGGTGACAGATAGAGATAGAGACAGAGACCCACGTGGGAGCACTGGACTGAGCTCTCAAGATCCAGTTGAAGAGCAGAAGGAGGAAGATGAGCAAGGAAGTCAGGACCATGAGGGCTTGGTCCACCCACTGAGACAGTGTGCTTGAACTAATGGGAGCTCACCAGATCCAGCAGGACTGGGACTGAATGAGCATGGGATCAAAATGGACCCTCTGAATGTGACTGACAATTGAGGTAGACTGAGAAGCCAATGATAATGGCACTGGGATTTGTCTCTACTGCATGTACTGGCTTTTGGGAATCCTATTCTATTTGGATGCACATCTTCCTAAGCCTGGATGGAGGGGGAGGGCCTTGGACTTCCCACAGGGCAGGCTACCATGCCCTCTCTCAGGACTGGAGGGGGAGGAGGAGGGGTGAATTGGGGAGTGGGAGGGAAGCAGGAGGAGGGGAGAAAGTGGAAATTTTGATTCCTATTATTTATAAAGTAATAAAAAATTATCAGAGAAAAAAGTCATCTTATTACAAACACAAAATAAGTTCATTCTCGTTTTCTGTAAAACTTAGGTTTGACAATGTCTTGACCTATTTTCTGGAATTTGACATGTTCCACACCCTATACCCTAACCTCCACCCTAATAAGAAGATCTAACAAATAATTTTGAAATGTTCTGCCTAGTTTCTACATAACAAAAACCCTAGAAAGCCCCATAACCTTGCTGTTTGGGGGTTAATATAAGCCCCATCTTCCATGTTTGATACTATTTTCTCAAACCCAGCTGTAGAAGGAAATGGCCCTGTCTGACAGAAAATAAAGCTTGTTTGATTCAACGAGGAGAATTTGGGTAATGCCCTTCATCTCATTTGGTGGGATTAATAATTTCTATAAGATCTGGTGATTTGTTTTTTTCTGGTTATAATAAAAGTTCTAGAAACAGCCCTATTGAATGATTAAAGTTAATCATAACAGATAGCAGAGAGCATTCAAGAAGAACCAAGAAGCAAACCACTCCTTAAGTATAAAGATGAACGATATGAGGTCTTGCCAGTCTATGTCTTTACTACTTTCTTGCCATGGCCCCACCCATCTTCCCTCCATTTGGATGGGCAGTTCCTCTAAACTAAGCCAGTTCTTTGACATTGACTCCCTGATGGCCTCTTCTCAAGGTGATACATTATCTCTTTGAAAAAAAAAAAAAAAACGCTTTTTTTAAGTGCTCATAATACATAAAAAAAAGAAATGGGAGTTTTGTCAAATAGATGATTTAAGTCAAAGAATAGAATTGTGATAAAAATGTATAGACTTTTCCTGTCTGGAGATTAAATATGATATTGTCTAGGCCTGAAGAAATCATATTTATATTACAAACGAATATGTAAATAGTGGAGCCTAGGGATTAGGTTTATCAATTAGGCTTATTAGTCAAGGTTCTCTAGAGGACAGCCTGATAGGATGGATAGATTCTCAAAGAGGATTTATCAGATTGTCTTACGCGATACGGTCCTGGGAGTCCAATGGCTGCCACACATGGCAGCAGCTGAGACTCCAGTAGTTGCTTAGTCCACACAGCTGGATGTCTCGGCAGTCCCAATGTGGTACTGAAGCTCTAGAGAAATGGTTCTCAGCATGTGGGTTGTGACCCCTAATAGGGGTCAAACAACCCTTTCATATGGTTACAGATCAGATGCCCTGCTATCAGATATTTACATTGCTATTTATAACAGTAGAAAATATAGTTATGAAGTAACAACAAAATAATGTTATGGTTGGGGATCAGCACAACATGAGGAACTGTGTTAAGTGGGTCACAACATTAGAAAGGTTGAGAAACACAGCTCTAGAGGATTCCTGGAGAGCTTACTGGTCGTCAGTCTATGTTGGAATTCTGAAGAAGCAGGTTCTAATGTCGGTGAGGCAGTGCTATGGCAACAGAACAGATGGACTTGCCAACAAGAGTGAGAACAAGCAGGCAAAAAAGCAGTTTCCCCTTTCAGATCCTTTTGTTAAGACGGGCACCAGTATGTTGTTGGGGTTTCTGTCCTGCCCAGTTCCCACAGTCGTTAAGTCCCAAAGAAATCACACAGAGGTCTACATTAGTTATAAACTGGTTGGCCCATTAGCTCAGGCTTCTTATTAACTCTTATAACTTATATTAGCCCATTATTCTTGTCTATGTTACACATGTGGCTCTGTACCTTATTCAGCGAGCCAGTCACATCTTGTTTCTTCTGTGGCTGGGCCACGACTACAGAGAGAGCTTCCCTCTTCCCAGAATTCTCCTGTTCTCATTGACCCACCTCTACTTCCTGTCTGGTTGTCCCGCCTATACTTTCTGCCTGGTTACTGACCAATCAACATCTATTTAAAATATAATTGATAGAATATAGATGACTGTCCCACACCAGCAGTAGGTGCTGCCCACATTTGGGATGGGTCCTTCCCCTTCTTTGCTTTACTTGATTCCAGATCCAGCTAATCCAATCAAGATTAGCCATCACATTTGCTAAGTCAATTTTTTTCCCCTCACTTGTGTAGCAAGTCATTTTCAAAAAGGTTTTGAATTTTCATTATAGAGAGAAAAGAGCAATGCCCATTTTAGAAAAAACTGATGGTAATGTCTTCTAGTTTCAGGCTCTATTTTCCACAAATTAAATGTGATTTTGGTAAACTCCCTTAGTGTCATTGTAAAAGCATTTTTAACCCTACTGCTTTAGCTATTGCATCAAATAAATCGTCATTCCCTTCTGGGAGTGGGTAGATCAGATGTTCATAAGCGAGAATCAATATTTCATTGGATAATGGCTAAAAAACTATCCCAAATGGTCAAAGTGAAGGAAAGATTAACACCGTGGCAATGACCCAGAAGATAAAGTGGGGCAGAAGTGGGAACTGAGGGAAATGATTAAACACATTGAGCAGCATGGAACTGGCCTGAGTTCAGCCTGACAGCTGTTAGGCTGCCTCCTGCTGCCCACATAAAGTAATCATATAAACACAACCCACGAGGGGCCCCAGGAGCATATGGTCAGAAGCTTTCTCGGCAATATATCTGTTTCCATAGTATCTTCTCAGTCACACTTGAGTTTGGAGAGTTTCATGAACCTTGTTCATGAGCTTTTAGGAAGCAGCGTGATGCAAATGAAAACAGCAGTGGCCTCTGAGCCAGGGATTTAGGTTCAAGTTCGGGATTTGTCTCCTAATTCTTGGTGATTTTGGACAAAGGCTGAACCTTCCTTTCTCCTGACTACTTAATTCAGCAAGGTTCCTACCTCTGACTCCTTCAGAGTCTGTCCTGAGGATGAGTGCTCATGAGTTGGAGGAGGTGATGGTTTCACTGGTGCTGAACTAAATAAACGGCTAGAGCAACATATTGGAGTGAAAGCTGAGATGCTTGTAAAAAGAAACACGAAAAAAACAAAAATTCCCAAGATCATCTTCTTCAGGATCGGCACACCCTGAACACCCGCACACCCTGAACACCCGCACACCCTGAA
>NC_022021.1:62755433-62758314 GCF_000317375.1 Microtus ochrogaster
CTGAACACCCGCACACCCTGAAGCACTCCCTGAACACCCGCACACCCTGAACACCCGCACACCCTGAAGCACTCCCTGAACACCTGCACACCCTGAACACCCACACACCCTGAACACCCGCACACCCTGAAGCACTACCTGAACACCCGCACACCCTGAACACCTGCACTCCCTGAACACCCGCACACCCTGAACACCTGCACTCCCTGAACACCCGCACACCCTGAACACCTGTACTCCCTGAACACTCGAATGTGGTCGGTCCTATGCTCTACAGAGTGCTGATGATACCCAAGTGAAAACATGGCCTTTGCTGTAGTGACTTTGCAGGTTTGGGGATCAGGTGTGAAGATGTTTGGCTAGTACCACACCCAAGCTCTTCCTTAACTCTCTTTAAAAAGAAAAAAGAAGAGAACAAACCAAAAAAAAAAATTCCAAACAAAAAGTGCCCCTTTCCCTCCAAAAAAAAGGATGTAACTGTAACTAATTTCCAGGAGGAGGGGAGAAGTAAAGGTATCTGAAATGCTAAAGTTCTGCAGGCAGGCACGGTGCAATTGTAAACAACTGTGATTTCTGTTCTGGAGACAAAACAGTGTGCAGGGGAGGGGAAATCTGTGCAGTTTCCCAAAGGACTGGGCAGGCAAATGCAATATCAGAGCAGCACTCTCTAAGGTTGTAGTTGACGGAGAGCAGAACTGACCTAACCTATAGACACGGTAGAAGACAGATGTGAAAGTCCCTTGCAAAAGCAAAATGATTATGCAAATGAAAAGCATGAATTTAAAAATGTTTACTGGAGTCAAGTACGGCAATGCATTTGTAGATTTGTAATCCTAGCCATTAGGAGGCAGTGAGAAGTCTACTCAGGAGCTGGAGGCCAACTGTGTCTATACAATGAGTTCCAAGCCAACTGGCTCTACATAGCCAAGATCCTTTCTCTAAAAACAAACAAGATTAAAACCATAATGAATAAAAAGTACTTGGGTTATAGATAAGTGGTGGGTGGATTGGTTTGCTGAGCAAGAATAAGCTCTAAATTCAGCATCCAACACTGAGAAATGAATGAACAAACATGCGTTTTTATGTTATAAATATGTTTTATATATATAAAATAAAGCCAAAATGTATGAGTGTTTGGGAATATAGCTAGGGCTTGCCTGACATCTATATGATCATGGGTTCAATTCCCAAAGCTGGAGGGGGAAAACAGCATATTGAATTATAGTGTTAAAAAGGTCCTGGAAGTCTAAAAACATGAGCTTCTGATGTCCCGCAGAGGAAGGAGGCTCCCGAAATTCAAAAGAGAGCAAGGATTGGGAATTTCTGGTGACAGAGGGGCTGTGAGGACCCTGTGATCTCAGCCAATATGTGTAAGGGAGCAAGCTGCAGAGCCACAGCATTTCTCCTCTTTAAGAGCAGAAGGTGTCCAAGCCTGCCAGTGGAGAGGCAGAAAGACGAAAACAAGCACATGGATAAATCAACAGCGAAAACCTACCCAAGAAATGGGGTCAACAGATGCGGTGAAATGGACCGGAAGGCTTGGACCAGAGTGTAGGAGCAACCAATAACAGCAGGACTCAAGACCGGGGGTGGGGAGCAGAAAGTGAGATTGAAGAGGAGAAATTTTATTATCTTGGTGATTATCCTCATTATCACCCAATGTTTCCAGTCTTTAAGAAGGATGCTTTCTCCCAAGAGCAGAACAGTGAGAACTCCTAAGGGCTGGACGCGTAGGAGGGGTCTGAGGAATTACCTGGAAATCATTTCTCTGCACAGCAGAGCTCCAAGACAGACACCTGGAGGCTGAAACCTGAAAGTGCTGATGCTCCATTTGGGCTTAGCGAGAAAAGGCAGGAAGGAAGCCTGGAGTTTCTGCCTTCCTTTGGGTTTACCTGTTTACTTCTGCACATGACCTAGGGTGTGCTTACCTACCTCAACGCCCTCCTCAAAGCCAGAGACACAGAGGTAAGTCATGGCCCTAAACCAGCAATGACTTTGGAGCTCAGGAATCTAAATAAAACCCTCCCTGTACATCTGACCTCTGCCACTCTCTGCTCGGATGAGAGTAATTACCAAGAATGTGACTCTGCATCCTGGAGACCTGATCACCTTGCAGGAAGCCCATCCCTGCCATCCCTGCCATCCCTGCCATCCCTGCCATCCCTGCCATCCCTCAAGTGACATCAGCTAGAAGGACATCTTTAGTTTACTATGCAAAACCAGTGTTGAGACAATGACCAAGATTACATATTGGCCTAGACTGCTTAATTAAGTGTGTCTATTGCCCTCTGCCTCATGTCTTCCTCTGTGTGAGCCTGAAGTTCATGTCAGTGACCCAAAGATGGGCTTCGGATCAGTGGATTCCTTAGTCTGTTCCTCTTCCAGAATGGCCACGTTGAACACCTATCTTCTCCCCACTATGCAGCATTACTCATCTCGTTAGCGGATGTGATGGGGCAGGTGACCAGGTCTAGCCTGTCCTGTTGCAGGAGGCTGCTCATTGGTTCCCAGATGTGCAGACCCAAAATAATCACTCAGAAACTATTATTTACAACACTGCTTGGCCAATTGTTGGGGACTGTGGACCCCCAGACCCTGAATTTCCTATGACCGCCTTGCCTGCTGGAGTAAACAACTTGTTATGTTTGCAGCTGCTCTGAGCACGAGACAGGGGAGTGGTTTCTGGTGGTTTGCAGCTGAAGGATCCTGAGAGCTAGGACATGGCCATTGGTCAGGGAAGGCACTATATAAGCTGCCCTGGAACACAATAAAGGGGGCACTCTTGGCATTCTTGTTTCAAGGATGACCCGTGTCTCTGTCTCTGTGTTTGTATGTTTCAGTCTCCAGTCCATTGCCTGGCTCGAGAATGGTCCATAGTGCA
>NC_022021.1:62759525-62763326 GCF_000317375.1 Microtus ochrogaster
TTTTCAATGTTTACATTTATCACATGACAAGTATATACATACAACTGTTAACATCTTAGAGATGTGTTTGTTTGTTCCTTGAGACAGGATCTCCCATAGTCCAAGCTGGCCTCAAACTCCCCATACAGTCAAGGATGACTTCTTGCTTCTTCTGCCTCTGCCTCCCAATGGCTGCAACTACAGTTCAGGGTCACTGAGCCGGCTTACTAGAGAGACTTATTTTGAAGCTTCGAATTTCTAACAAAACCCCTAACCCAAGAAGATCAAGTCCAAAACCATGCTTCAAAAAATTAGGTTGATTTACAAACACAAAATTGAAAATGGTTCATGATACGGCAGGACAAGGACACCATCTGGTAAGGCTGCTGCTGAAGGATGCTGAGGACTCACTAAGGACCTAGACATCAGTCAGGCCTGGGTATTGTTTCTACAGCAAGGTTAGGAGAAACAGCCAGATGTACTTAACACACGCACCTGTAATCTCAGCACTGAGGAAGTTAAAGGTTAGCCTTGGCTACCTAGAGAGTACCAGGCCTCCCTGGGCTACATGAGACCCTACCTCAAAAACCAAACAAGCAAAAACTAAAAAGTAAACAAATCAACATCAGGACCAAAACAAAAACAAAACAACAAGATGAGGAGCCGCAGGTATTAACCACAGGTTTTCCATCATGAGGTGAAGGGGCTATTCTGGTGTCTGTGGTTGCTACAGACTTTGGAAATATATTCCCTATCCCTGGCCTTACAGATTAACAAGGCAAGAGCTTTCCATTTCAGAATTTGAAGGCATGTTTTATATCAGTAGAGCCATCTCAAGCTTGACTGTGTTTGTTAGTGCTCCAGAAGACAGCTCTGCCTATTGATAAACCCCTCTGCCTTTGACAATCCATGCATGTGCGAATTTACTCTGGTATTTAGAATGACGTGTTAACAATTAGACTTTCTTGGTTAGGGTTTCCACTGCTTTGAGGAAACACCATGACAGAAAGCAAGCTGGTAAGGAAAGGGTTTATATGACTTATACTTTCACATCGCCGCTCATCACTGGAGAAAGTCAAGACAGGAACCTGGAGGTAGAGGCTGATGCAGAGACCATGGAGGAACACCACTCTCATGTCTTGCTCAGTCTGCTTTCTCATAGAACCCAGGACCACCGGCCCAGAGATGACACCAGCCCAGAGATGACGCCACCCACAATGAGCTGGGTTCTCCACCATCAATCAATAATTAAGAAAATACCTTACAGCTGGGTCTGTTTCTGTTTGTTTGATTTTGTTTTCTCAAGACAGTGTTACTCTGCATAGCCTTGGCTGTCTTAGAGCTCACTCTGTAGACCAGGCCGAGCGCAAACTCACAGAGAACGGCCAGCCTCTGCCTCCCCAGTGCTGCGTGCCACCATTGCCCTGCTCTGCAGCTCCATCTTATGGAGGCATTCTCTCAAGTGAGGTCCCCCTCCTTTCACACAACTCTAGCCTGTCGAAGAGACATAAAAGTAGCCAACATACAGGCCAACTCTGTTTAAGAGTGCTCTAGAGCTTAGAGTTTGGATCTAAAGAATAGAGACAGTGAGGGGTATCGGAGATGAACACTAAGGTTGATGAGCTCTGTGAACAGGGTATTAGCGTGGGTTGGAGCAAGGTAGCAGGAGGGAACGGGAAAAACTAAGCACATCATATCCTTCCTTTTTTGTTGTTTGCTCTGTTTTTTGTTACCTTCCTTGGGCAGCTCATCTTCCGGCCAGAGTGAAGCTACAGTCCTCAGTTTCATAATGTCCCTTCTAAGGTAAGAGACTAAATTTACCCTCTCTGTCTTTGCAGCATTTGGAAATGGGGCATTCTTAATCATGTGCTCAAAAGAAGCAACATTTGGCAACTTTGTAACAATCTCCTGTCTCCAGCCCTCCAGCCACGATTACTTCCTCTTCTGGTTCCCAGCTCCAAACTAGGTTTCCATTCCCTTTTCTCCCCGAGGAGGCGGATGAAATTAAAAAATAAATACAAACGGAACCCAGGAGTGATCCTTCTATTTGGTGAGACAGTGGCTAGCATCTTTGAGAGGTTGCTGAGGCTGGAGGTAGAACAATGCAGAATCGGCAGATGCAAGTGTTTTACATAACATCTGAAGTCAATGAGAAATTCTTAGGTAAGGAGAAAGCGTTTGCCCAAGAGAAGGGTATATATAGACTAAGCAAAACTATCTGGGAAGCTCAGGAACAAGACATTGGGTTGTGAAAGGCGGACTGAGATGGACAAAGAAGCTTAAGAGACAAAAGCTGTTGGATGGGGGGAAGTAAGAAGGAGAGTCTGTCCCCTGCAACTTTGTAATTTAGAAGATATAGTTATAGGATGGAGAGAGGCTCAGTCATTAAAGGCTAAGGCTTCCAGGGAGACTAGAAAGCACAGCTACATCCACCACTTGGGAGTCAGCCCACCCTGAACTGTGAGCTACCTTAGGGAAAGCAGAATGAAAAGGCAGCAAAGGGCTGTGCCGATTTCAGTATCATTATAACATTTTTGCTGCTTTATATTTGTAGGAGTTGTGTTGATTTGGTGGTGGGAAGAAAATCATGAAAGCCGAGTTAACTCAGTGATTAAAGGCACATAGTCACTTGGCTGTCTTTCTTAAGAATTTTCCACGTTTGTAGTTTCCATTAGTATCATAGAGGAAGCCAATATTTCATATTATGAAGAAACATTTTGAACTTTTTGCTATTAATGGGAGGGGAAGGAAGGAATAAGATACAAAAAAATGTTCTACAAATGGCTGAAAAAAATGCTAGCATTTTCCTGAAGCAGTGGGACAAAGGGGAACTTGCCTTTTGAAATTTGGATAAGCACGATCAGAAAATGGTATTAGAGAACCATGTTGAGAGCTAAGTTGCAAGTCTTATGTGTATAGAAGCAACCTAGGTCTAAGAAAAAGTAAACTTGAAAAGTTCTGGTCTAACTTTTTGATCCACAACAGCCTTCCCTTTCATCTCAGAGGAATACAGGCAGAGTCAGGAAAGCATGGTGGAGTGTGTTAAGATTCATGAATGGAAATTATGTTTAAATGACTCAAATTTTCCTACCACAAAGCAGTGGATAAAGAGAAGCAGTTGGCCCCTGTGGTACAAGAGGAAAACCTGAAAATCTTAAGGATATTCATAGATTAAAGCTGAATCTTCTGATATTTTAAACGTGAGCATCTGATATAAAACCAGCTAAGGTACACACACCGCTAATTCCAGGACTTAGGAGGCAGAAGAAGGAGGGGTGAGTCTTGGAGTTTAGTGTGGGCTACATGGTGAGACTTGGCATAGAAAACAAAATGAAAGTAAAAACAAAAGCAGAAACAAACCATCATGACCAAGAACGAGACATGAGATGAGGATCTGAATGACATTCCGTCCATGAAAATAGAAGTTTCATGTCATTCAAATTAATGTGTAACTTCTAATATTCAGTACTAAGATACCCAATAGTGGGCAATTTTGTCTTTAAGGAGTAATATTTCTCACGTATTCTTTATAACCATTCATCCAAAATATCATAAAAATAAAATAATGGAGCTTGACTGGTTTCATAAACATTGAGGGAAGACAGATGAGTAACCATTGGGAGAGCTGAATGAAACACAATTCTTCCTGATGGCTCTAAACTCATTTTCCTTGGTATCTTCGGGGGATTCCTTGAGTATTCACAAGAGATATCGTCAACCTTCCTGATTTCACATCAACTGCTCTAGTTTCATTTCTGTTACTGACATAAAACACCCTGACTGATCAAAAGCAACCTAGGGGAGGGAACAGTTTCTTTCTTT
>NC_022021.1:62765696-62778125 GCF_000317375.1 Microtus ochrogaster
AAAGAGTGGACATCCTTGTCGTGTTCCTGATTTTAGTGGGATGGCTTTGAGTTTTTCTCCATTTAATTTAATGTTAGCTGTTGGCTTGCTGTAAATAGCTTTTATTATATTTAGGTATGACCCTTGTATCTCTAATCTCTCTAAGACCTTTATCATAAAGGGGTGAACAGTTTCTTTACTTACAGCCCAGGTCAGTGTCCATCATTGAGGGACATCAAGGCAGTACTCGAGGCAGAAGCTTGCAGACAGATCTGCTTGATATCCCACACACAGCATTACCCCCAACCAAGGCATGCACATCACAGCCAAGTAAATAAGGTAGGGACTGTAAAGGATTCTGCTTGCTGGCTGGGAGACAGGTTCTAGATCAACCAGATTTCTTATGCAGTTCGGGACCAACTGCCTAAGGAATGGTGCCGCCCACAATGGACTGCACCCTCCTGTATCAACTAAACAAAGCCAATCCTCTACAGACATGAAACAGACCATGCTGATGTAGCTGAATATCAACTGGGATTCTTTTCTCAGATAATTCTAGGTTATAATAAGTTAACAGTTAAAGCTAACCAGGACATCAAGCAGCCTGCCTTGCTTGTTTGTTGCTGTTTTTCCATCCTGGTGGTGCTGGGATTTAACCCACAACCTCACGCAAGCTAAGAAAGTACTCCACTCCCGAGCTACACCCCTGATCCTGCCGTGGGTAACTTTTGGAATTTTGATATTTATATTCTACTTGAAAATCACTTCTCTGAAAAGGCGTTTTGAGAATAAAGACTTTCTGTGCATGCGTATTGGAGGGAGCAGTTGCTGTGGGGTCTCTGGGGAAGTCTAGAACCTGTTTCTGCGGAGCAGCTGAACCACCTTGGGGCAGCAGGTCCCCGGGGCAGCAGGGACTGAGGAGCTGAAATCTCCCTGGAGAAGGTAATAAGGACAAAGACTAAATTTTTACTTTACCTTACAAAGTGACAAAGATTCCTTTTGGAGTTCAGAAGCTTAAACACATGAAAAGCAGCCATTCTGCCTTAAACAGCCTGGGCTTTTTGGAAGAATTAACAGAAGCAGGATCCACACATTGTAAATAAGGAAAAACATACCCAGACATTATCTTTTTATTTCTCTTGCGTTTCCATGATCGTTGTGAGTGTCAATCACATTTGCATCTTAATGAACTTTCCTTTGTTTTCTTTGGGTATGGATTAAATACACGGTAAGAGAAATCTTGTCTGCCTTTTCACTTTATACAACTCTATTTGGTTGGAAAATTCAGGTAATCAATAGAAGACTACGGATCAAATTCATCACTGATAAATAACCAGAATGAAATATTTTGTCTGGATAATATTAATGTTCTACAGTTTTGTAGATGTCCAGCTGAATGTTTTCCTGTTCAGCCAAATCCTTCAAGGTCATGTACAGCAAGCACTTAGTCCTCCATCCTTTTGACTCATGAGGAAAGTGAACCACAAATTGGTTGGGGGAAAAAAAAAGGTAAAAGAAAGAGAAACATCCAATGAGTGAGTGTCCTGGCTCCTTGCCTCAGGTTCAGAGCCCCAGATGGTTCCATGATGCTCTTTTGATGCCCCTTATGGCAGGACACCCTGCAAAGGTCACCTGTGACCTGTATTCGATATAAAATTAAAAAGTGTCATGGAGACCTGGAAACTGCAGGAACTGGGTCAGTGCCAGAGTGAGAAGCTGCAGCCAAGACATACATGAGCTCTCCTTTCTCCACAGCTTTTGTTACAGACCTCAGGGATACTCAAGACATAACCGGCATCACCTTAAAGATTCATTTTGAGCAAGAGCTCTGCCCCCCCTCCCCGGGGGTGTATGAGGAGACTTAGCTGCAGGAGGATTACCAATGCAATCTCTAGGTGCTGAGTCAATAAAGATCCCTGCTGAAGTGGCGCCCTCCAATTTCTAGAGACTTCTACATTTGGTCTGCAATAAGCCCTCTAGCTTCCTGGCCTCCAAATCGACCCATGGCTTCTTCTGTCTACACCAATACCTCGTGTGCTTCAGATCCATGTGTTTTTATTATCCCAGAGGAAAAATGAAAGGGATGTTTTATTCTCTCTCTGTCTTGCAGAGAGTGTGATTATCCAAGTAACAATTTTCAGTATTGACATTTTAACATAGCCTCACCCAAGGATCCCATCCCAGAGATTCTGATTTAATTGGTCCCCAGCATCCACGCTCCTTGAAGCCTTCTAGTGATTTCAGTGTGTACCTGTGGTGGACAATCGTTATTCCTAGGAAACCACAGTCGATAGAGCCAAGCAGCTGCAGAGAGAAGATCAGAGGCCCCACAAGAGGACGTGCCTTTAAAACCTCAAAGAACATCTATTTAGAAGATATTAATACCAGGTGAACTCCAATTGTGAAAAGGTTTCAGAACTGTGATTATATATATATATATAATAATTGTGATATATATTCATTATATATATTAATATTATCGTGAGTTTTTAGTTTGGTGAGCGCATGCTTTTGTTTTGCCTCAAGTCAAAAAGGAGGCAGAATGCACAAGGTGCTTTGATAAAGATGGATCCAGTCAAAATTGTCCAGAGGCACAAGGAATCTTTTAAAATGGCTAAAGCAGGAAAGGTAGCTGTTTGGGTTGTCCATTTATCCTTGGCCCAAAGATCAGAAAGGAGGGGCAGTTGAAGCACTGAGACCAGTTTTAACACAACTTTTAATCTGACCTTGAAAGACACACATATTATGATAATAGTGAGACAGGAGTTAGTGGCTGGGCCCAGGGCCCAGGGTGGGTCATGAGCTAGTCGTTCTACGTCTGTGTCCATAAGGAGAACAGGGATACACGTATATAGTAATTTCAGTTGGGGATCTCTGAGTTTTATAAAATGTACTAACTCAAAGTTGTCTTCAGATTACGTGAGAAGTTCCTCAGAGTCCCTGCACATGGGGATTTGTTTCAGTCTTACTCCTTGAACAGATAATTTTTAACAAGTTTATTTATTTTATTTTAGCTCCTACCTGCCTTACGAGAGATTAAAAAGCCGAAAATGGTCAGTATATTATAAATGTAGTAAATTCATATACCTTAATTGACCCAGATTTGGGCAGAATGTTATCGTAGGAAGGAGACTCATAAAATCTAGCATATAGCCTGTCACAAAAACTCCACAGGGTAGGGCTCATATCCTCTGCTGTAGCAGAGCTTGGCTGTATGTCGGGTAAACATGCTCAGTCTATGTTGAACTGATGGCCACAGATTGAGGGATGCAGTAAAAACTGTTGTCTCTTGAGGGTCTACAGCTCAGTTATTTGGAAATTTTACAGATATGTGAAGAGAGGGCAAGACCTCAGTTCTTGACTATTGTGTTTTTAAAGAAGACCTAATTTTGGAATGTCAATCATGAGCAGTTGTTTCACCCAGGTGATGTTTTCCTTTCTCTTATTGGGGACACACAGTACAAACGCACATTATAAGAGTCTACTGTTCCTTCCGTGAAGTTCTTCAACCAGCTGATGCTTTCCCCAGTGGCAAACAGAATTGTTTGTTTCTTTCTTTATTCTTTCCTAACTACTATTAAATGCAAACAAAATGTAATTTCATTCAATCCATTATTGTTTGGAGGCTGTTGCCCTAAAAAAGCAGGTGTTCTTTTTTATTACGTAAATTTGTTGTAATTAGAATAATTTGCATCCCACAGATGAAACACTGTCCAAATTCAATGATCCAGAAATCTTTGAACATTAAAGCAAAAATGTGTATTGTTCTTTTATTACTCCCTGGTGAAATTGGACTTGGCAGGAAAAGGGTCTGGGGAAATGCCAAGTTCATCCCCAGAGTTTGCAACCAGCAAGCAGGCTGCACAGGAGACCAAAGAGGTAGCTTGGTGCACGAGCATTGAGCCAGCACTGGTCATCACCAGGGACAGGATGCAAAAAGGGACTAGTTATTAGAAATAATCACTACGATGTATCATAGACTGGCCATAGATCCTAATTCAGGAAACTTGAGAGAGATTATAACATGGCTTTCTTAAGAACTGCATCTTCTGGAGGAGCTACCCCAGTTTCTCTGAGAAGCATTTGCTTCTAAAATACAATTTCAGAGACCTCTGCTGCAATCGGACTTGCCTTAACCGTTGCACATCTTTTCATTGACTGCTACTTGAAAGTAAAATGCAGATGAGGGTGAATGTCTGTGTTAGGGCTTCTGTTGCTATGATAATCATCGTTACCAAAAGCAACTTGGGAAGGAAAGGGTTTATGTCAGTTTCCACGGCAGAGTCCATCACCAGAGATGTCCGGGGAGAAACTCAGGCCAGGAACCTGGAGGCAGGAGCTGGTGCACAGGCCACAGAGGAACATTGCATACTGGCTTCTCATGGCTCATTCAGCCTGCTTTCTTAGAGCACCCAGAACCACCATCCCTCAGGTGGCATTGCCCACAGTGAGCTGGGCCTTCACACATTAATCATCAATCAATACAATCCCCCACAGGGCAATCTGAGGGGGAATTTTCTCAATTTCCTGCTTCACGATAGACTCTGACTCATGTCAAGTTGACGTAAACCTAGCCAGCACAGTCAATAAAATGTTTATGATCTGTCTCCAACAATTGTGTTATTATCTAGCAAAAAACCAAAATCAATTTCATGGGATAATTTCTGAGCACACTGGAAAGAAGGAAGATAGTTACCTGATTGACAAAATCATTTAAAATGTATTGAATTTCTACTTGATGTCAGACATTGAGCAAAATATTCTCCTTCATTTGATTTCATCCATGAAAGCAGGAGTGGGGTCGCTGTCTCACCGTATTTGCAGTTAGAGTAAGAGAATGTTGAGTAACTGGGCCATAGATGAAGGTGGGCTATGGGATGCAAACAAATGAGTTGCGTGTTCTCTTAATGACAGTGACTGTAATGAGTCACTGACCAGAATGTGGGACAACTGGAACTCTCATGTGCTGCAACTGGAATGCAAACCAGTGTAAACAGTGACTAAAGACCTCTGTAACCTAGCAATTTTGCTTCTAAGTATTTACGCAAGAGAAATGAGAATTCCCGTCCACAGCAAGGTATGAACAATAATGTAGAAAGTAGCTTTTTTCATCCCCAATATTCATAAATAAGAAACAACCTAAAAATCCCTTCAACACACAAATGAAGAAAGAATCATATGACTATGACTCAGCGTTAAAGAGATACAAACCAACAATCACAGAGAAGTCTTAAGGAAAGTGTTGTGCCAAGCCAAAGAAGCCAGACACCAAAGTAAATACTATAAAATTCATTCCTGTGGGTATCTGGGTGGGTAGTAGTTTTTTTTTTTCTTCCTCCATTGCTATGATAAAATACCATGACTAAAAGCAACTTACGAAAGAATTTGTTTTGACTTATTGTTTGGGATGGGACATCCATTAAGGGATCAAGACTCTGCAGTAGTCAGTCTGTGCAGGAAGCTGGTTAACCACAATGTATCACACAGGAAACAGGGAGAATGGGGGAGAGAAGGAGACAGAGAAACAGAGAGCCACAGGGAGGGAGGGATGGAGAGACAGAAGTAAAGCAAGCCTATAAACTCTCAAAGTCTGCTCCACTTCCCCGACCCCCCTATGATGTATTTCCTCCAGCAAGCTTCAGTTTCTGAGAGCTCGGTGACTTCTCCAGGCATTACCACCAGCTGAGGACCAAGTGTTGAGCCAGCCACTGGGGTATATTTCTTATTCAAACCTCCACAGTGGGGAAGAGAGCAGGATTAAGGACAAACTGTGCAATGGAACTTTTTAAAATCACGGAAAAATCTCTGTACCTGTGCTACTGACTAAAGGGAAATATGCCCTTGATTTAAAAAAAAAAAAAACAATTGACTTGCACAATTAAAATCTGTGCACTGTGTTAAATATTCATTATATTCCAGTAAAACCTATTAAGAAAGAGGTATGTAAAAATTCGAGTAAATCCCCTAAGTTGTCTGCTGTAAAGTATTAATTTTATTGTTCCTTAACGCAGAAAAACAAATCCATAAAGAAATGGAAACAAACTCTCTCTCTCTCTCTCTCTCTCTCTCTATATATATATATATATATATATATATATGTAACTGGCAGTCAGACAATAGTGTACTGGAGTTACGGCCCCTCTGTGCTGAGCAACATTATGCGGGCAGTTACATTTCTAATTATTAAGACCATGTGGCCGGGTGGAAAATGCTTTGCATGAAAAACATAAACACTTAACTAGGATCCCTGGACTACAAAGCTGACCTTTTATGGATCGCTGACACGGAAATTAATGAGATTCATAAATCTAAGCTCTACAATGTTAAAAAAAAACCAAGTAGCTGATTCTCCACCTTCCTGATAATGTACAGTAACAATAACCGGAGTCATTAGGGAGGATAGATAGCATCAGCAAAACTCAGGTAGCAGAGGAGATCAGACACATCTGGAACAAGGGAAGCTGTTTTCAAAAGCCCGCGTCATCCTTTCTCAGAGCAGTAAAAGGCCCTGTGAAAACTTGACAAGCTGACCATGGTCATTGTTAGCCTTATAATAAATATTAATGCTTGTTAAATATTTACCAAGTCCACTGTAGTACTAAGTAAAGCCTATGTCTTTGATATCTTCATATATGATTTTTCTATAAGTGAAAATGCTATTAAGGTTCAAAAGCCTCTTAAAGACAATATAATAATGTATTGGGTTTTTTATTTTGAAGTTTATCACCAGCCTATGCTCATAAATCAAGGTCTATATGTATATTCGGTCAAGTTCTGTTTTTATATCTAATGCGTTATTAGGGTTATTATTGCTGTGATGAAACACCATGACCAAAAACAATCTAGGGAAGAAAAGGTTTATTTCACTAACAGTTCCATATAACAGTTCATCATCAAAGGCAGCAACTCAAGCAGGTTAAGAACCAGGAGGCAGGAGCTGATGCAGAGCCCATGGAGGGGCGCTGTTTATTGATTTGCTTCTGCTGGTTTGTGCAGTTTGCTTTCTTATTGATCCAGGACCAGCAGTCCAGGAATGGCACCACCCACAATGGGTGGCCCCTCACCCCCCATGAATCACTAATTAAGAAAAAGTTTAACAGTCTAGCCTACAGCCCGAACTTTCAGAGACATTTTCTTTATTGAGTTTCCCTCCTTTCAGATAACTTTAGCTTGTGTCAAGTTAATATAAACTATCCAGTACACCTAATATAATAAAACTTTAGTGAGACTGAAAAGCATCATATGACTTGGAATAAGAACCTATCCTGATTTGGGCATAGATCTAGGAAGAAAATATTAAGATACACAAGACATTTCAAATGAAAATTTAGAAACGAACATCTACTAGATTTGGGTTTCTAGAGACAATAGCACTAATAACTTATAACATGAACTGGTCTGTAAAACAGATCTGGGAATCTGTATCCCAAGTCTTTTGGGTATGGAATGTTTGCATGGAGTTTAGTGTGGGACACGCTCACAGGACTCTTTCACACGTTCCTAGAACCTACAACGAGTTCGGTTGCATTTGTACGTTTAAGCTGCCCTGCTTCCCCATACCATGTTTGGAAAGCAGCCTTAGTGAAACAATCCAATCTGCATAATTTTAGTTTACATTTTGACGTTCTGAGAGCTAAGAGATATAAGATCCAACTTGGGTTTTAGCTGTTGGGAGGAGTCTTCAGAAATCAGAGTAGACTTGAGGCTTGAGACTGTTCTTCTGAGGACAGGGAAGGTGCAACAGAATTGCATCACAGTGGGATCACTTTATAAACAAAGGAGATTTAGGAACTGTCAAATACAAAACAGCCATTATCCCTCCCATCGAGAGACGCTGAAAGAGAATCTATTTTCATACACACTAGAGACTTCTCAAATCTACTGGGGGTCGGTTCTTGTTTTATAACTATTTACATTTTTATTTAGTGTAAATGGGTGTGTGCATCTGTGAGTGCATGCGTGCGTGTGTGTGTGTGTGTCTTGGGAAATTATGTGACTGAAGAAGGCCAGAAGAGGGTAGTCACATTTGTCTGATGCCTAGCTTGTGGTGTGAGTGCTGGGACCCGAGCTCCAGTCTTTATAATTGCTAGCAGGTGCTCTTAACTGTTGAGTTATCTCTCTGACCTGGCCTGGGAGTTGTTTCTGTTTTGTTTCTGCTTGATATATTTGAGATAGACTATCTCACAGTCCAAGCTAGGCTGGATCCTCCTGCTTTCAAGTGGTGCACTACAGAAAGCCTCTGCTCTGCATATCTAGGCTTAGTATTGGTTTTTTTCCACTTAAAATTTTAATTAATTAGTAAATGCTTTTAAAATAATTAGTGTAGTTTTGATGTATAGCTATGGATGTTTCTAAAATGATCTGCAGTTTAGAAGCAGCCATAAGCGAGGGTTTCTGTCCTTTCTAATATGTTGTCTACATAATTCAGACACAGCTCTAACAATGCACACTTAATAAATGTCTCCACAACTGGAGAACAACTATTGTTTGAATCACTTATCCATCTATGCATTGTTGTGAGTACAATCTGAATACAATCTTCTACTTTGCTTGGATCTAAAATTTTTGTGAATATTGTTTACTTTGTAACCAAAAGAAAGTGGTTATTCAGAGGATACTTGATTAAAGGTATTGCTATGGTGGATCTATATAAAGGATTAAGGTTTCAAAATCAAATTTTAAAAGATGAGTTTCTGTTTTGTTGTTATACATGACTTAAACAGCATATGACTTACAGAAATGCAACTAAGAATCTGTTAAGCATGCATACACACACACACACACACACATACACACACACACGTATATACACATGCTGGTCTGCAGTGGAGAATTCCTATATGGGCAGAGGACAGAGATTTGCACCAAAGTATAAAATTGTATGTATAGTTAAAACCAAAATGAGTCTACCATCTAAGGACTGCTGAACAGCTCCGTATCCTGATTTGATTGAGTTCGTCTGATGGGGTGAGATGCACGTTGATGTAATAATTACAAAAATAAGCCTCTAATTAATAAATTGCTCAGAGAGAGAGATTTGATTGCTTTTAAACATGGAAAAGACATGGCTATTTAAAAGCTGACATGGTTGTGACAAAGAAGATAGCGGTTGATAATATTAAGTTCCCAAGATGATTAACGGTCTGAAGTCTAAGGGACTGCCTCCGTCAGGAAGTGGGTCCATTTTTGTATTCCAATAAAGGGAGGAGATGAATGTAGGAAGCAAAACTAGATATGTTCTGAGGAAATTGCACCAGGCTCCGTCTAATGCTTTGTTTGGCTTTGAGGGAGGGAGGCAAGGTTTTCAGCAGACATTCAGCCATTGACTGTTTCCTACATTGAAAACAGAATGTCTTAAGGCTTATTTGCAGCAGTGAACATGAGAGAACTTGAGATTGTAAGCTATTATTTATGATAATTAGTTTCATATGGGTATAGCCCTGTGCATTTAGACGGTTTTCCATTCTCTTTGGTTTAGGGGTTGTGAGCCTAGTCTTTCACAACTGAGCTGTCTCTCCAGCTCTCCCTACATTCTTTTTAAGAACTGAAGGTTTGCTCCCTTTCCACTTCACAGTCCTGTTTGGAATCCTCTATCAGGTGGCCTGCAATATTTGTTCCCTACAGATAATATAATAATAAACACTCGTGAGAGCATCTACTTTGCTTTGTAGATAGTCTACAGAGCATAAATTCAACAGATTGATTTTGTGAAGCAGATAGTAGTTCTCAGTTATCAGTAGGACATCACCCTTTTCTCAGCATGGAAAGTTAATAATGCCGTATACATGTCCAGGAGTGGGTCCAATGCAGCAACTCTGAGAGCTTTAAAACCCCCTTAAGTGGCAGCTCCGAGTGACCAGTAGCTTCATTCTGCTCTCCTCCACGTCTTACCCTTTCCTCTTTAGAATCAGCATGCTTGTGCTTTTGTTGCTACTATGTTTTTCCATTTGTTTTCAGCTAGAGAACAAACTCAGCTAATTTCTTTTTTATTTATATTTTTAAATTTTTGACAATTTATAACATGAGTACTATATTTTTATCATTTTTAACTCGCTTCTTTCCTCCTCCAACTCCTCTTGTCTTCCCCCACTCCTTCTCAAATTAATGACACCTTTTAGATTACTATTGTTACACACACACACACAGAGAGAGAGAGAGGCCATTTATCATTGTTTCATATGCATAAGTCTGGATGACTTCATTGTGTGAGATCAAAAAGAAGCAGTCTACTTTGGTCATCTTTTCTTTCTTTCTTTCTTTCTTTCTTTCTTTCTTTCTTTCTTTCTTTCTTTCTTTCTTTTTTCCTTCCTTCCTTCCTTCCTTCCTTCCTTTCTTTCTTTCTTTCTTTTTTCTCAAGACAGAGTTTCTCTGTGTTGCCTGACAGTGCTGGAACTCACTCTATAGACCAGGCTGGCCTTGAACTCAGAGATTTGCCTACTTCTGCCTCTGGAGCCATGGGATTAAAGGCGTGCAGCACGACCACCACCACCCATCACCAGCTTGCTTTGTAGACCATATTTACATGTTTCTGGAAGCATTCTTACAAATCATATTTTGGGTTAACTCTTACTTAAAACACACTTATTCTCTTTCCAACATGTTTGTAAAGGCCATGTGTTTCTGGATAGATTTAGCATTGCTGGGAACTTAGCAGAAAACTCAAGTACCATATTAATTAAATTATTATACATAATTTCTAAAAGAACTTCAAAACTTAAAGTATAGAGCACAAATAGGATACAATATATTTCTATTTTCATAAAAATTTAATTTTATGTCCACTTGAACATGTTAGGACTCTTAAGAATGTAGGGGAAGCCCAGCCAATCACCTTGCTTGAAGGGCGGGATCCCCTTAGGCTATTATTTACTTATAAATCTTGTGGGCATGCTCCCCACCACCCCTTCTGCTTTCTTGCTTTCCACTGGAACCTTGGTTTTGTAAGTCCTCCCCTTATTAAAGCTGAATATTTTATAATAAATTCTATCTGCCGTTCTTTTACGCCATAACATAGGAATATCTTAAATTATATATATACATATATATATGTATATATATACATATATATATGTATATATATAAAATAATGAAAGCCAAGTAGTGGTGGTACATGCCTTTAATCCCAGCATTTAGGAGGAAGAGACAGGAGGATTTCTCTGAGTTCAAGGCTAACCTGATCTATGGAGTGAGTTCCAGGATAGCCAGAGCCAGGACTGTTGCAAAGAGAAACCCTGTCTCAACAAACCAAAGGAAAACAAACAAACAAACAACAATAATAAGTCATTTTTATTACCTTATGTCTTTCTTCAAAGGCACAGTCACCATGCCATGTTATCCACTTAACCTGTTGAATTTTTTTCCTGAGCAGATACTAAATGCTAGTACCAGACACAGTGGAAAATGTCATCAACAATATTAAATATGTTTGTATCTGTGTCCCTCATAGCATCATATGTGAGGAAAACATCGTGGTTAATAATCCAGATTGAAAATCAACCAAGAGGATTTCAGTTGAGAAGAAACAAAAGGATTTACTCTTTGAAGCAAGCACTGGGGGCGGTGTATTGGAGGGCAAGGGCAGATGGCAATGGTGTCCGAGGGGTTTCTGTTAAGTTTAAAGCAAAGTCCCAAATGCTTAGAAATGTTGAACTCTTTTGAAATATGTTGCTTCTGCTTGACTAATTATATGAGGCTGCACACTGTCTGAAGTGCCTACCAGAGAAAGCAGAAAGTGGGCATCAGGCAGAGGCAGGGAGATCTGTTTCAGTAGGCTACCCTCATCTCCATTCACATCACATCATGTATATGTGTCTTTCAGAGCACAAACCAGAAGCTTCACTATTAGAGAAAAATGAAACAAACCAAGGCCCAATAGCACATCTATATTGAGAGTGCAATGGTTTCCATATTTGCCAGTTACTGCAAAACTAATTCTTTCAGAAACAATTTGGAGAGTTGAGGGTGTGGCTCAGTTGTACTGTGGTTTTCCGGCTTACTCCAGGCCTAAAATTCAATCCACGGCACAAACCAAAACCTATGGATATATAAGAAAAAGATACTTGAGGTAAGATGTCTTTGCCTCTATTCATGAATCACAAAGCTACGATTTTGTCAAAGTAAAGACAGGAGGTTTAGCAAAGAAGAGAATTTCTGTAATGCAATTTAAAACATTGCTACAAAAGCGCCACTTACCCTTCTGTTCTTTACTGATTCCTTTCTCCTTTTCAGCCATTTCCATTTTGGCGTTGCCTGGTATTTGCTTTTATTCTTGTTACTTGTCATTCTTTAGGCACTTTTCTTGAGCCAAGTATATACACACATACCTATATATGTGTTCCTGAGTCAAGTATACACACAACCTCATACCCATATATGTACCTGCTTATCTATATCGTATATGTATCCATCCATCCATCTATCTATACATCTATATATCTCTCTATATATATC
>NC_022021.1:62778225-62780619 GCF_000317375.1 Microtus ochrogaster
TATCTATCTATCTATCTTTTTATCTATCTATCATCTATCTATCATCTATCTATCTATCTATCTATCTATCTATCTATCTATCTATCTATGTAGTAGGAAGGCTGTTTGTTCCCAGCTGCTCAGCCCCAAAATAATCACTCAGAAACTATATTATTTAAAACACTGCTTGGCTAATGCTCTAGCATATTCTCAGCAAGCTCTTACATATTAAATAAACCCATTTCTATTATTTTGCTTATCACCACACGGCTGTGGCTTACTGGGTAAAGTTCTATCCTGCGTCTGTCTCTGGCGGGGCTACATGGCTTCTCTCGACTCCACCTTCTTTCTCTCAGCATTCAGTTTAGTTTTCCCTGCCTAGTTCTACTCTGCCCTATCAACAGGCCAAGGTAGTTTCTTTATTAACCAATGGTATTAACGGCATAGAGAGGGGAATCCCACATCATATCTATCTATCTATCTATCTATCTATCTATCTATCTATTTATCTATCATCTATTTGTTTTGGTTTCAGCATCTCAAGAGTCATCAAAATCTACTGTATATGATGTTCATTAATTAATGCATCTTAAAATCACATTTAATTTCCTACAAAACCTTTTTCAAACATAAAACCCAGAATTCAATGGAGCTCTTGCTTATCGAACACAGTAACGCTATCAAATATGAGATTACAGATGGAAACATGCTGTACAAGCCTCACTCCCTGAGTTCAGTCACAGTGGAAGAAGAAAAATGATCCAGGAAGTTTTTTTTCTGGCCTCTACTATGAATCAGGGCCTGCAGGTGCCTGCATTCTAAAGCACACAGTGTAAAAACATATGCGCACATACAATAATAAGTAATTTAAAATAATACCATTTCTTTGTCATTTGCAACCATTGGTAAAAATTGTTTTTTTAAGATTTATTTATTGTGTACACAGTGTTCTGCCCAAATGTATGTCTGCATGACAAAAGATAGTACCAGATTTCATTACAGATGGTTGTAAGCCACCATGTGGTTGATGAGAATTGAATTTAGGACCTCTGGAAGAACAGCCAATGTTCTTAACCTCTGAGCCATCTCTTCAGCCCTGGTAATAAATCGTTAACAGGATATACTTTGTGTTTGCTTTTTGCTTCTATGTGAATGATTTGTTTTATCTTTAATTCATATTATATAGTGTGCTGGTAAAAAAATTATATAAGAATATGTATTTTAATAACTTTGCATCAATAGTTCTTCAGGTGACATAGTCACATTAGTATTACATTAGATGCCCTATTTTATTATTTTCATTTTATTTTGTTTTCTCAGTTTCCCAACCCACAGGGTTGAAAGCCTTGGCACTATAAATGGACAAAGGCATGTGTTAGGAGAAATGAAGTTGGATAGATTCCTAAAGTTTTCCAAATGATTCATGTATGACAATATTAGGAAGCTGGATTATGATAATTTTTCACTCCCTAAAGCTAACTGTAATATTTAACTGCTGGGAAATGAAACCATAAATTATAATCTAAATGGTGAAGAAAGAAAAGCTGTCAAAACACATGCAAAATTGTTAAAAATATAAGTGGATGTGTCTGACTTAGCTCGATTTAAACCTCTTAAGACGTCTTTACTTTTAGAAAGGAAAAGGAGCTTGAATTTCAAAGTCTAAAGAATGAAAGAAAATAAATTAGGCATTAACTTAACCAGTCTTCCAGCCACCAACGTTAGCAATCTCTCTGCCATTAATTATTTTGATTTTTCATCCAAAATCCTTGATTAAATTATATATAATTTTGACAGGAAGAAAGAAATTTTTCAGGAAGAATAAACTTTATAAGTAGAGGAAATTAACTGATAGAGGTTAAATAAATAAATACTTTATTAGAAAGCTGTAATTAACAATGATAATAGAAAGACATCAAACAAATGAGAATAAAGTGATTTTTCTTTCTGCTAGGCTATAAAAATGTTTTAAAGAGCACATTAATACCCTTTTCTCTCTTAATGCAAGTGTGGGCACCCTCCCAGGTGCCATTTCTAAACGCGGTAAGCACTTACCAGCCTCTCCTGCGGCAATATATCAGGAGCATTGCTGGGGGGAAGCTGTGCATTCCTGTGGAAGCAGTGAGCAGTCACAAGCAGCTTGTAACCTTGATGGTGACTTCTACATCAGAGCAAGGAGGATGTTCACCACGCTGCACTGGAAAGTTAACTTCACATCAAAGAATCATAGTTGCAATTCAAGCATTGGAATTGAGATAGCAATTAATCCAGGTCTGGACTAGAAAACTAGACAGATGTCACAGACAAGATGGCAGAAGAGCACATGTTAAAGCGCCCCATCTTGTGTGCATTTTCCGTCTCTTCCTGTGTATGTGGCACAATAGATAATCATCATCATGCTCTCTCTCTCTCTCT
>NC_022021.1:62781264-62782500 GCF_000317375.1 Microtus ochrogaster
AAAAAAAAAAAAAAGTAATCAATTAGACAAAAATGTATTAGAAAACTCAAGCTTTAATAACAGTTTTCAGCCAAAACATACTTTAGAAAATGATTTACCCTACCAACAGAAAATGTATAGCTTGCGAGAATTGTAGACATTCATAAAAAATTAAGGGTTAGCTTGGCTAAGATTTCTACGCAGTCTGCAGTTCCCTCGGAGCTCAGCTGGTAAAGTGCCTGCCTCTCAGGCACGAGGACCTGAACTCTATTCCTGGAAGCTATGTGGCAATGCCAGGCATGGTAATTCCGGCTTGTAATCCCGGTGGTAGGAAAGTGCAGCCAGGAGGTTCCCTGCAGCTCCCTTGCAGCCTAGCCAGACTGATGACTCCCTGACCAGTAAAAGACTTTGTCTCAATAGCGTTCCTGAGGATGTCCCCTGATGCTGTCCTCTGGCCACCAAACATGTCTGCACCTGCTCTCGTGGCATGTGTAACCATAAACTCATGGGCACACGCATGTAGACTAAGAGAGGAAATGGTCTCTAAGTGTCTAATCGAAAGAGTTAAATCAGAAATCAATAACTAAAGATATCTAGTCACACCCAGTAATTTTGGAAATAAAATATTACCTTGCTAAGCAATATTCTACTAAATAAATTACATTGGAGGCTTTTAAAGTATTTAGAAATCATAGACCGAAAAGGTACTTAATGCCTTAACTGGTAGTTCTAAATCAACATTTGGATAGAAATGAATAATTTCATATCCATTAATTAAAAGATAAGACAAGCAGAGTAAAAAATGTAACATTTATCTTTTTTAAAAAAAAACACGGATGTTGAGACTACTCATGAGTTCAAGGCTGGCCTGAGCTACCTAGTGAGCTCTAGGCCAACTGAGCTACAAAATGAGACTGAATTTTATAAAAGCCACAGGCATAGTAAATAAAAGAGGAAGAAATTATAAAAGGGAAAACAGAATGAGTGAAATAGAAAGTACAAGATGAACAGAAACAATTGAAAATAAAATTAGAAATGAGGGTTAATAGAACTATGAGTTAATTCACTGAGAGAAAAAGTTAGGCATTCTTTTTTTTAATTTATTTATTTATTAAAGATTTCTGTCTCTTCCCCACCACCGCCTCCCATTTCCCTCCCCCTCCCCCAATCAAGGCCCCCCCTCCTCAGCCCGAAAAGCAATCAGGGTTCCCTGTCCTGTGGGAAGTCCAAGGAACCCCCACCTCCATCCAGGTCTAG
>NC_022021.1:62783531-62786700 GCF_000317375.1 Microtus ochrogaster
GTTGATTAGCCTTTTACGGTCTAGTTTCTTGAGTTCTTTATATATTTTGGAGATCAGACCTTTGTCAGTTGCAGGGTTGGTGAAGATCTTCTCCCAGTCAGTGGGTAAAGTTAGGCATTCTTGTAAGGATGGGACCTTCAGGGAGAAGACAAAAAAAACAGTGTTTGGTTTGATATAATGACATGGGACATTTAAGACATAGTACAAGAGCATAATGCATAATATAGACTGGTAAATGTTGAAACCATAAGTTAAGTAATTTTCTTTAAATATTAAACAAATCAAGCCATGAAAAAGTATACATGTTCCTGCTTTGAAGTTCCTAAGCCAAATGTTTGAATGGTTGTAGCATACATGTGGGGCAGCCTTCCGAAGTGGGGGCAGAGGAGCTCAGAAGCAGGAATGAGCAGGGTGTGGACAAGACACAGAACCTCCTCCTGGAGGTCAGTGTTGGCTATCTGCATTTCAACCCCAGAGCAAACCTTTTCCGGGGAATGTGTACCACTCTAAAGTAGGATCCTCACGAGGCCCAAGGAAACTGAGGCATTAGTAATGTTAGTATCATCTACATGCGTTGATTGTGATCATCTCTTGGAGATGATAGCTTTCCACACAGGAGCAGGAAGCTCTTACCCACTCAGCAGCTGGTGGCCTGCACAGTGCCTATGAGTTACAGCTAGGGTGTTAACAGTCCTCATCAGGAGGCAGAGGAAACAGAACATTGGGAAGCCCCTTCAGGAGGTGTGCCGTTTCCTCTTGAGGCTTCTCCTGTCTCTCAGGGCCCAAGAGTACCTTCTCTTGTGAGACACTAGACTCATGGTTGGTCATCTAGAGGATGTGATTCATGAGTGAGGAAAAATCTCCTGGGCTACCAAGAAAAAAAGTGGGCATGATTGGCAGAGAGGATGCTGTACAGAAAGTGGGCAAGAGATGAAGCACACTGCGTGTTTTCACACGAGGGGCTGTGCAGACTGGAGCAGAAGAATTGTTTGTGCATGGCCAGAAGCTTCAGTGGAACCTCCCACAGAAGGCTCTGGTGGCATTTTAGAAAGCGAAATCCTTCGGTAACGTCAAAGGTAGACTTTAGAGCAACGTGCTGAGATAATTATGGTTGCTCCGGGGAATAGAAAGAAAAAGATAACTCTGGGAAGACAGTCATGACAAACTTCAGAACTGAAAGGTGTTTCAGAATATCACCCACTTCCCAGTCACACTCGGGGACCTGAAACGGAAAGAAGAGTGTCTTATGACACAGGGCTAGTTAGTAGCTGTGACAGGAATAGATTTTGATAACTCAGCTCTAGGCAAGCACTATTTTTAAATTTAGAAGCACCTTCTTCCACGATAAGCAAATGATTGGATTGTCGTTTCACTTAGGATTCTCTTCCCCTTTAAGGTTGGAAGGTTAAGAAAGGAAGTAAGAAACAGCTGCCAATCTTTTTTTCTCACCTCATGATTAAAAAACAACAACTTGATAACAGACTAGACATGATATTGGAAATCAAATCAAGACTAAAAGAAAAAATGTCTTCTTTTCAGTCTTACTGATTGAGAAAATTAAGCAGATTCTGACTGAGAAAGTTGAAATGCTTTTCGACAGATAACTGGGTTGACACTGAGTGTCCTGGATTCCAGGTGACAGCAGGGTTTAGAAGTAAGCTTGGCCAGCATGGAGCTTGGGAGCCAAGGGCCACGAGGACTTGATTATCCACTGCTTATGTGTTCAGAAATTAGACGCATCTCCATTGATTTTGAATATAATTTATGAAGTTATTCTATTTAGCCAGATCTCTTATCTTACTTCAAAGCATACACTTAACAGTTAGGACTCGGGCTGGAGAGATGGCTCAGCAATTAAAGAGCATTGGCTGCTCTTCCAGAGGACCCGGGGTTCAATTCCCATCACCCACGTGTCAGCTCACAACTGTCCGTAACTCCTGTTCCAGGGGATCCAACACCCTCACACAGAAATACATGTAGGCAGAACAGCAACACACATAAAATAAAAATAAGTAAATTAAAAAGCATAAAGCAGTTATGACTCAATAGAAAATTCCTAGGTGCTTAACTTTGGACAGTTTGATTAATTTCTGAGATGCGATTGCTACATAACACCTGCACCACATTTATAATTTTATAGTCAGGCAAAGTTATTTTTAAAAGGAACTTCACAGGGTACTATTTGACTGTCTGGAAAATATGCATAGATACATTATCTGGTTCCACAAATAAATCAGGTACAACTGTTATCTTTTAAAATTAAGCATAAATTGTATAACCTGGTTCTTTAGAGAAGGTTAAATATCATTTTCAAGTTTGTCTGGATATCTGTTCTTAGCTGTCATGGAGTGATATTTCTCTGAATTTCTGTGTATTTCACTTCCCCCTTTCTCGTTCTCTTTCTTTTTTTAATAATTAGAGTTTATTTCACATGGTACTGTTGGATATGTTATATAATTGCTGCTTATTTGCTCTTGGGCACATTAGCTTTTATTGCTATAAGTAAATATTTCATAAGTACATAGTTTGAGGGTAGAAAACGGAAGAGAACATATCTAGCAAATGCTGGCTTAATAGCATGTGCAAACTGAGGTAAATTAAAACGTGAAACAAACAAAACAGAGCGGCTGCTCCACCCCAGGCACTTGTAAAACAGCTTATAACTTGACTACTGTAGTCTATGGTTTTTTTTTAAGGATTTATTTATTTAGTACGCATACAATGTTCTGCTGGCATATGCATGCCAGAACAGAGCACCAGATCTCACTGTAATTGGTTTGTGAGCCACCACGTGATGGCTGGGAATTAAACTCAAAACCTCTGGAAGAGCAGCCAGCGCTCTTAACCTCTGAGCCATCTCTCCAGCCCCCTGTTGTCTATATTTTAAAGGGAAAAACACCAAGAGACTGAGTCCTTTGCCAGGACTTACTGACAGAGTTTACAGATAATCTCAGGCATTCATTCATTTCTCTTTTTTAATTCACAAATTAGGAAAAACCGATGTAGCATCTGAGTGTGACAGCTTGACTTGTTGCTCACACACTTCCCACAGTTCTTCGTTGTCTTCTGAGGGTGGGCTTTAAGCTTTTAAAATGTAGAGGTTACATTTATTATTATTATTATTATTATTATTATTATTATTATTATTATTATTATTATTATTATTATT
>NC_022021.1:62786800-62792562 GCF_000317375.1 Microtus ochrogaster
TGTGTGTGTGAATGTGTGTGCATCCCACACATGCATGAGAAATTAGAGGACAGCTTTCCAGAGTGAGTTTTCTGTTTTCATGGTGGGATCAGGGAATCATTAGACTTTCAGGCTTGCACAGCAAGTGTTATTACCCATGGGGTCCCACCATGCTTCCGTGCAACAGGGTCTCACTGTGTACCCGAGGCTAGCCTCATACTTCTAGTCTTCCTTCCTCTGCTACTCAGGTGCTATGATTCCAGATAGGAGCCACCCTTCCTGGTCACTAAAAGTTTTAACACTGATTCGGAGTTTCCTGCAGAGCCCAGATTTGCACACAGTCATGCAGGAGAGCTCCTGCGGACACTGACAACCTCAAGAGTCTCAGACGAACAGACCTGTAGGAAAATAATGCCCACTCACAGGTTACCGACAACTGTATAGTGCTTCAAAAATAATTGTATAGAATGATATTCCTGAATGCACTTCACCTCTAAATAACTGAAAGACAATTGAGGTCAATCCATTTGACAGTAATATTTGCTCAACCCTCAGTGGGAGCCACGGGTTGTCCAGTGAGCTGGAGGTTGCCCTGATAAGCAGGCTGGATATGATCTCTCTTCTCAGGGAATTCTGGTGTGTATGTGGAGGCAGTGGATAAAAAGTAAATAAATAAAAGCAAATACAAGGATTACAACAGTGTGAGACCTGATGACCTCAGTGCTGTGTTGAGAGATAACAGACATGGTTTTAATTTAAGTGGTCAGGGACAGACAGACAAGAGCACTGAATGAACCTCAATGGAGCTCTAAAAAGAAAGAAAGATGGAGTCATACAACATGGCCCTGAAACAGAAGGTCAAGAAAGCTTGTTGCAAGAGTAATGTGAGCTGGGAGAAAAAGGGGCCTGCTCTGGGAAAAAGTAGACTGTCTGCGTAGCTGAAACCCTGGGAGGAAGGAGCCAGGCTCGGAAAATGGAGTGGCTCATTGTCACTAGCAGGTCGTTTCATGAATTTAATTCAAACTTCCTGTCGTCTCTGCGATGGCACTTAGAGTCTGCCGAGTGCCATGGTTCCAAGCAAATGAGAAGACAAGCATGCCTGCCATAAAAAAAATCGACCAAAGATTGAAGAGATACTTATGGGAAAAATACACGAATTCCAATAAGAACAAGACACTCAAAGTCCCTTCTCAGCGGGGAAATGCAAATTAAAACTGGAAGAGATGACAGGCTCACAAACGTGGCTATAATTAGGAAGACTAACAATATTGCATCGTTTGGATCTGGAAGGCTCCCCAAAGGCCTGTGTGTTAAGAAATTGGGCGCCAGGGTGGCACTATTGGGAGACTGTGCAGACTCTGAGAGGTAGCATCTTATGGGGATCTCCCCATCAGTTGGAGGATGCCCTTGAAGGGGTCTTGAAGAGCCAGAATTGTTTTTTCCCTGTGTTCTGCTAGCTCATGGCCAAGAAGAGAATGATTTTGATCTACCATGTGCTGACATTCTGTGTCATCACTGGACCCCACACAACAGGCCAGCTCCAACAGAAACTGAAACCTTCAGAACCATGTGCCAGAATATCCCTTCCCTCCATGTACGCGAGCTCCCTCAGGTGTGTACTATAGCCCTGTGACTCTAAGGTCCGGTGTTGGGTCAGACATGGGGCAACTAGAACTTGCCTGTTGCTTCTGAGTGCAATGATTTTAGAAAATAATTTGTTGATTTATTTTTTTCTTTTGCTGTTGATAGTTCTAGTTTATTCCCTCAAACAAACAAACAAACAAACAAACAAACAAAAGACTGCAACCAGACGGTGGGATTATAACATCGTGATTTACTGTCTTTGTAACAAAATCCAGTTGAGAGTTGGTTCCCTCGGCCCCTTTCTCTTCTTGTCCTCTCCCAGTTCAAAGGACTTGCATCTCTTCATAGTCAGGGGATGAATGTTTTGCCTTGCTTATATGTCTGTTCATCTTGTGTATGCCTGGTACTTGTGGAGATCAGAAGAGGGTATCAGTTCCCCGAGAACAGTAGCTACAGGCAGCTGTGAGCCACTGTGTGGTTGCTGGGACTTGAATTCAAGTCCTATGCAAGAGCAACCAGTGCTCTTAACTGCTGAGTCATTTTTCCAGCCCCTGATTGTTTAGGTTTGTTGTTGTTGTTTGTTTGTTTTGTTGTTGTTGTTTGGTTTGGTTGCTTTTAGTTTTTTTTTTATTTTGGTTTTTTTCAAGACAGGGTTTCTCTGTGTCTTTGGAGCCTGTCCTGGAACTAGCCCTGTAGACCAGGCTGGTCTCGAACTCACAGAGATCCTTTTGCCTCTGCCTCCCAAGTGCTGGGATTAAAGGCGTGTGCCACCATCGCCCGGCTTGCTTTTAGTTTTTGAGACAAAGTTTTTCTGTGTAGCTCTGGAGCCTGCCCTGGAACTCTCTCTGTAGAGCAGGTTGGCCTTGAACTCATTGGATCCACCTGGCTCTGCCTCCCGAGTGCCAGAATTAAAGGCATGCGCCACCACTGCCCGTCTCTGTTTGTTTTAAATTGGGTATTTAATGTATGCCAGACTGGCCTAAAACTCAATCTGTAGCTGAAGATGGCACATACTTCTGTCTGACCTGTTTATGTGGTGCTGAAGACTGAGCATAGGGCTTCAAGTACACTAGCCAACCGTTCTGCCAGCAGCGTGATGGGACACAGTTATAAGAAAAATGAGATCTTCTGAACTAGAACATTAAAGAGATCTTAACCTCATATTTAAAAACAAATAAATTTGAAATGTTACTATGGTGTTGTGCATGTGTGTATGTGTGTGCTTGGGTGTGCGTGCACACAGGGAAAGGTGTAAGTACATGCATGATGTACATGTGTTAGCGGAGGCCAGAAGTTTTAAGCTCTAACATTACTCTTCGGGAGTCATTTACCTTGTTTTGTGGGACAGCCTCGGATCTTGCCAAATAGGATATGTTGGTTATGAACATCATAGGCTATAAAAATCACACCACCGTATGGTCTGTCAGGGTGGACCTGGCATGTGAACTGCTGGTTCCCTGTGGACAGTGAATGAGGGTTGTGTTGGAGCTCAGCTGGCACCTGGAAGAGCTGAGGCAGCCAGCCGTGTGAGCTAGCGAGACACCAGCGTGACAGCGGCAGTGGAACACTCCAAGAGCAAGCTCGGAAGCCGAGAGACAGGTGTGAACACGGGACGCTGGGCAGGTGCGCGCCACCCACACTCTGGAAACAAATGCATATTTGTCACTGTGAATGACTTGCTTGTTCAAGTTTGGGGGAAATGCGGTGACAGCAGATGAGAAACATCTCCACTCTTGAACTATTTGGGGAAGGGAGTTTTCTCTTTTGAGCTGTATGTGATACTAATTGTACATTTATCCTGAAAAGGTGGACAATTAGCCCTCATAAAGGCTGGAATTCAATTTCTTTGAAGTTTATTGTGTACTCCTTTCTTTCTTTGTTTTTGGTTTGGTTTGGTTTTCTGAAACAGGGTCTCTCTATGCAACATCCTTGGTGGTCCTGGAACTCTCTTTGTAGACAAGCTGAGACCAAACTGATCTTGAACTCACAGAGATCTGCTTGCCTCTGCCACCTAAGTGCTGGGATTAAAGTTGTGCACTACCGACAACTATTACCATATTTTTTTATTATGAATCTATTATGATACTTTATCAAACTATAAAACAGTATAGTTCAGAGCACACATCGGTAAGGATCAATATGAGACACGGCTTGGCTACATTTGTAACTCAATCCTTAACTGAAGATGAAAAGCAACACACTTACAATGTGGCATCATTTTTATTATGCATGATGTTAATTTAATAAAATATCAAAATCAAGTCATATACAAGCTTAAGCAATAAATATTTACCGTAAAATTTAATTGGAAATAAATTTTTTTATAAATTTAATAATCATTGAAATGTTAACATTTGAAAGTATAGTTGTCTGTCTCTGACTCACTTCCTCCAAAAAATACCCCCCAAAAAAGTAAAGAAACAAATTAAGATTGAAACAAACAAACAAAAGCTCATAGGACCAAGGACCAAAAGGAACCAAAACAAAATGAACACATATCATAGGCTGACGTGCATCTATATGTATAGTCTTTCTTCTTTCTGGTTCAGGTCATCTAAATTTGACTTTTTTCTTCCCATCAGAAATACTTTGGAGGAAAACAGCTGGATTCAGTTTTTGTGATGATGGGAACCTTTCTCAGCTCCAGAGGAAATTCTCAGACACATCTAAGTCATAGGCTGCCTTGGGAAAACTGATTCTACTAAGTATCTTTAGATCGTTTTAATAATGTTAGTTATATAAGTACATATATAACGCTAACTTTTTTATGTAACTGGGGAAAATGAGCCATTCTATAGCAAGACCCAAGAGGCAAGGCTACAAAACTGGTGACAGACAGAAGAGGAGTCTACAAGTTGGAAAATTTATAACTGGCATGTTCCTTTTTATCCCCAAAACCCACTCTATTGCCAAGCGATTTTTATCCGTATTTGACCTAAAGATCAGTAAAAGGAGAACAAAATATTATTTAGGGTTTTCTCAGTTGTGTTTACATCCAATATATAACTTCAACTTTGAAATCAGTCAGATGGGATCTCCAGAGCAGAGATTCCTTGTTTTTGAGCCTCTTTAGTCAGTGGTTCGGTTAGTCTCAGAGAATATACATGTTCTTGTTTGATTACAATTGCATCCTGTATATCAGCTCCATTGCTGCAAAACTGAGTGTTTCAGCAGGGGTAGCTCTCTTTGCCCACACATGCCTGTGCATGTAATCACCAGCACACACTCATTCACATCCTGCCACCATCCTGCTTGATCGTGAAAACCCTGGAAGGCTTCCTGGGACAAGATGTGGATCATGAATGACAGAGAAATTAAATTTTTGTCATTATCATATTTACTCTAGATGAAATGATATCATCTGTTGTTCCTAATTATGAACGCTGAGTGTTTCGTACATTAATTAAACTGCAAGTTATCATTTGAAATCGGGTGGAAAAATCCTTAATGGCTTTTATGACATATTGGTGATTAAATATTGAGAAAAATAATTCCTGGACTTGAAAGCAAATAAGGGTTTTGACACACAAAATAATATCCTGTTGGCTTATGCTGAGATAACACAAATATCTATGGAGCTACAAATGAATATTCAAAATATTTTAAATTTTTAATTATTTAAAACATATTAAATATCTTGGGAATTTCAAGAGACCAAAACAATTAACAAAAAAAAAATGTTCATTACTCAGTTGGGAAATTAAATAGTCATAATATAATTATGATTATGTTATCATTTTTATTTACTTTTCTATTCATTTATTTTGTGTCTGCATGTGTACGGGCATTCGTGTGTCCAAGTGCAATGGTGTGAGTGGAGGCTGGAGGACAACTTTTTCTAGACAGTTCTCTCTGTCCACCATGTGGGTCCTGGGGACAGAAGTCATAGCCTCAGACCTGACAGAAACACCATCCACTGAGGCATCTCACCAGTCCCTCATTATGCCATCAGTCAGCCCCATACTTCTTTCATCTGCTGAAGGAACAAGTTTTGTGAACTTGGTGCTTACTGTGGCCGTGAATGCCAGATTGCACATTTACGCATCCACACCGGTGTGCGCATATGTAAAGGTTTCGTGTAGTTTTCATTTTACTTTTTTCAAGGCAGGGAAAAAATTAGCCCGGGGCGAACACGCCCCCTAAGGGGCGGGACTTATCCCTACATCTCCCCTTTTTGTCTAAATAAGACAGAACTAAAC
>NC_022021.1:62793063-62801177 GCF_000317375.1 Microtus ochrogaster
CAGAGGAGCCAGTTCGCTCCCACACAGGCTCCCCAGCTGTTGGTCTAGTGCCCATAAGCTCCCACAAGCTTGGGTCAGCTGTCTTTGTGGGTTCCCCATCATAATCTTAAGCCTCCTTTGTTCATATAATCCCTCCCGTCTCTTCAGATGGACTCCCAAAGCTCGACCTGGTGCTTGGTTGTGGATTTCTGCATCTGCTTCCATCAGTTACTAGATGAAGGTCTTATGATGACAGAGTTTCCAACAATCTCATTATAGAAGAAGGTCAGTTCAGTCACTCTCTCGACTACTGCTAGGACTCTTAGTTGGAGTTAACCTTGTGGGTTCCTGGGAATTTTCCTAGCACCAAGTTTCTTCCTAACTCCATAATGGCTCCCTCTATCAAGATATCTTTTTCTTTGCTCTCCCACTTCATTCCTCCCCCAACTTTACCATCCCATTCCCTCATGTTCTCATCCTCCATCCTCTCCCCTCTACTGACCCTCCCCCATCCTCTACCCAGGAGACCACATCTATTTCCCCTTCGCAGGGCAATCCATGCATCCCTCTTAGGGTCCTCCTTGTTACCTAGCTTCTACAGAGCTGTGGATTTTAATCTGATTATCCCTTGTTCTAGATATAGTATCCTCTTATGAGTGAGTACACACTGTGTTTGTCTTCCTGGTCTCAGTTTTCTCACTCAGGATGATTTTTTGTAGTTCCATCCATTTGCCTTCAGAGTTCCTGGTGTCCTTCTTTTTAAGAGAAGAGTAATACTCCATTGTGAAAGTGTACCATATTTTCTTTATCCATTCCTCAGTTGAGGAACATTTAGGTTGTTTCCAGGTTACAGCTATTACAAATAAAGCTGCTATGAACCTAGCTGAGCAGGTGTCCTTGTGGTACAACTGAGCATCCTTTGGGTATATGCCCAAGAGTAGTATAGCTGGATCCTGTAGCAGGTTGATCTCCAGTTTTCTGAGAAACCACCACACTGGTTTCCTAAGTGGCTGTACAAGTTTGCACTCCCACCAGCAAAGGAGGAGTGTTCCCCTTGTTCCACATCCTCTCCAGCATGAGCTGTCACTTGTGTTTCTGATATTAGTCATTCTGACAAGTATAACAGGGAATCTCAAAGTCGTTTTGGTTTACATTTTCCTGGTGGCTAAGGATGTTGAACATCTCCTTAAGTGTTTCTTTGCTATTTGAGACTCTTCTCTTGAGAATTCTGTTTAGATCTTCACCCCATTTTTTAATTGGATTATTTGGTTTGTTGATATCTAGTTTCTTGAGTTCTTTATATATTTTGTTAATCAACCCTCTGTCAGATATGGAGATTGGAGAAGATCCTTTCTTATTCTGTAGACTGCTATTTTGTCCTATTGACAGTGTCCTTTATCTTTTGGAAATTTTTCAGTTTCATGAGGTCCCATTTATTGCTGATCTTCGTGCCTGTAGTATTGGCATTCCATTTAGGATGGTGTCTCCTGTGCCAATTTGTTCAAGATTATTTCCCACTTTCTTTTCTATCAGACTCAGTGTATCTGGATTTATGCTGAGGTCTTTGATCCACTTGGACTTGAGCTTTGCGCAGGGTGATTAATGTGGATTGATTTGCATTTTTCTACTTGCCAGCATCCTGTTAGACCAGCAACATTTGGTCTTACTATGTTTTAGCTGACAGTGCAGTTTGGTGTCTTTCCCCTGGCAATTAGTTTTGGAGAATACCCATGTCACGGCTTTCATTATCAGCTTTAGGTTCAGGTGTCCTAAGGGTCACAGATAACTCAGGGACTCTCAGAAGCATGTTGTTAATTATGTTCATTTTAACCTCAAAACAGTGGAGTCTCATTTTACTTGGGAATGTGTTTTCTCACATAGAGCCATGGGATATCTCCTTTTGACATTGGGTAACTTTCAGAAGTATCCCACCCACCAGGGGTGTTGGCACTTGAACATCTGTGTTCTGTGTAGGTCTCTCAGTTATGATTCTCTGCCATGCAAAGCTCAGAGAATATTTCCTGTCTCCTACAGGAAACACAATTTGAGTTTCTAAATCACCAACAGGAAAAATACATCATGGGAGAATCGCAGGTCCACCACTCACACACCTAACCTTTGTTTTCCAGTTTCTGTTTTATTTCTGCACTTACTATATGTTCTTTCTTTGTTGAAAATTTACTTGTATATTTTAAAATATTTTACTCACCCTATCTACTGTCTGCTGCTGGTAAGACCTCTGGCTGTCTTGATCAGCTGTCTTCATGGAAATAGGAGCTGCATTTAATACCTCTTTATATTCATGAACAATTATTTGAGAAATAATTTCTTCCTCTGATGGTAACAACAACACGTCGTGGCATTATTTTGACAGAATTGGATGCTGTTTTCCACACTCCTGGTGCAATTTTTAAAATGGGTTATTACCTGAAATTTGGTACCATGCATTAGATTTTAATTTGTAGACATCCTTCTAAATGTAAGAAAGAGTCAACTGTTTCATTTAAACAGAAATATTCTAAGAACGTTGCCAGAATGTTAAAGAGCAACAAAGTATACCTAAGGAAAATACTTTGGGAGATGGAAGTGCAGGCACACACCTGTAATGGGAAGTGAAGGCGGGAGAATCAGGAGTTCAAGGTCATCTTCAGGCACAAGAAACTCTGAGGCTAGCCTGAGCTATATAATACTCTGTCTCAAAACACAGACAGACAGACAGACAGACAGACAGACAGACAGACAGACACACACACACACACACACACACACACACTTTAAGGGAAAATAGGGAATTTTTTTCAAAATATATGAGTTAATTCATACCTCAGCTGAAAATCAAGCTTTAAAAGTGATGGATAAAAAAAAGGGTGTGCAGTTACCATGCCGATACATAATAGCACATTTAAGTCTGACATCACACACATGGATCAGACATGATAATGACCACGTGTGATTCCGGCCTTCAGAAGAGCAAGGGAAGAATCAAAAGCTCAAAGGTAGCCAGGGCTACATAGCAAACAAACAAACACAGTTTACAAATGTTTGTTCTATATCTAATGCATTCCAAATACTGATCTTTGTTTATTGATGTGTTTGTTTGTTTGTTTTATTTTATTTGTTTGTTTGTTTTTTTCAAGAAAGGGTTTCTCTGTTAGCCTTGGAGCCTGTCCGAAAACTCTGTAGACCAGGCTAACCTCAAACTCACAGCAATCTGCCTGCCTCTGCCTTCCGAAGGCTGGGATTAATGGCATGAGTCACCACCACTGCCTGGCCCAAACACTGATCCTAAGACCCTGAAACATCACAACTACTTTCAACAATATTAACTGCTTGAGAAAATAGTTTTGAAATAGTATACAAAAAGAAAAAGGGAACCCCAGTGTAGTACAGGACTAATGGCTATACAAAGAGTGTATGAATAAAGAGGTTACAGGGAGTATGTCTCCTAAGAATTTGAAAGATAAATGGGGTTGGATATGTAAGCTGGCAGGGGAGGGGCATTGCAGACATAGAGAGGCACCTAACATGTTGGTGTACAGCTTAATGGAAATGATGCTTGGTTGATCTGCACTGAAGAAAACATGCTAATATCCATTTGCAAAATGACAGCTAGAGGACATTGCAATAGGAATCCTCACAGGTGGCTTTGATCCTTGTCGTCATTATGAAAAGAATCAATCAGAAAACGGAAGCAGATTTCCCATAGAAGAAGAGCAGGGCTGCTGGAGTTGGGGAGTAGTCAACAGACAGTTAAATGGATATATGTGTTAATCAGAAAGATACTCTGTCCTGTGTCGGGGCATGCAGATGTTCCATGTCACCCAATGACAGTCAGTTTTCCTCTCCCTTTCTTGTACATTTTGTCATGGTATGGGGGTTTCTTACGTGATCTCTGCAGCCCTTCTCCATAAGTACAAATTTTAGATGCACCGCTTACAAGGTCTGTGACCCCCAGGGAAACGAATTCATCTTTAAATGTCCCACTTTGTCCATCTATACAACAAGAGGTAATGTGGGGTGTGCAGTCCCGGCACTTGAACTCCGTGGGTTCAAGACAACCTGTTCTACGCAGTCAAGGCTGTGTAGAGAGACCCTGTCTCGAAAAAGCATTTTTTAAAATAAAAAAGAGATACTGATAGCACCTGATTATGCTCTCTATAAAGATTTGTTAGTGCATATAAAATGTTTAGAAAAGTGTGTGTGGGGGGGTGTGGATCTGGGTCTGTAGCAACTGTGACGTCCGCAACAGCAGCATCACTAGTTTCCAGAGAAGATTCTAAGGCCAGTGGTGCTGATGGTGGTTGTCCCCGGCTGGCATCCATTGCAACAGGCAATTTTAGGTGCAGAATGGACACCTTGTGGGATCAGCTAGTATATGGTGGTGTGGCTGCAGGAACAGTTCTTCTGGCTGAGGAAACAAGCAATATTTACTTACCTTTGCTCACCAAGTATTTTTCTGGTAGAGAGACCTGTCAATGATCCTACTTCATTGGTCACCTCTGCTGAACGAAACCCTGCTGGCATTTTACAGGAACTCCTGTACCAGGACTGCATAATAATTGTAGAAAAAGAAATAGATGACTAGGTACGTATAGTCATAAAACACCAGAGCTAATATAAAGCGCAATTAGCTTGGCATTACCAGTAATTACCAAAGATATAGTTGGACCATTGTCTGCTTCAAGATTTAGGCTTGTTACTATGTACCAACAAGGAAAATAGAGAATTACTTAAAGTTTTAAAGTAGAATGAATTTTATTTTGTCCAGGGAAACAAAGTGTTTTCAGAAAGCCTTAAAACTATAATCCCATTCTTGACTCTGGCTGCTTTAAACTCTGTCAAGGATAGGGGGAGGAAGGATAGGGGGACGGAAAAAAAAAAGTCTTGAGAATCCGAATCAGAGTCTTGGATCACACTCCATTTGCTCCACGGAGCCGTAACCACATCCATGCCAGTTCCTCTGTGTCCTTGAGGCTCTCTGGCAGCCTGGATGGTTGCAACACCAAGCAAAGCAAGCTACTGCTTGGGTTCCACGTTTGTCAGACGCGAGCTGTTCTGGGGTCTTCTGTTCCTTCTAGGGAAGCAGCTAACCCGGCACATGAGGATTACAGTGGTTTGGTTCGTGCTTGGCAGATCTCATCTTGATCACGCGATGTGATGAATCAGATGCTGAGGGCTAACATTTAAGTTAAAGGGGAAGCAAATCACGACTGAGCTACTGTTTGCTTCAGACTTCTCAGACACAGTGAGCCACCCAAGGAGACAGCTTCCAGCAGAATCCTCCAAGCTGCTGGGCCCAGGCTGGGGTGTGGTGGCTGCAGGCCAGCAACACCTGGGCTTCTGGAGTTTCCGGCTCACAACTGCAGGTGAATTCAGGCAGCACTGTAAATGTGATCAACAGCAGTTTAGGAAACATTGCTTTCTTAATGATTTGATCCTCTAACCCTTGAACACATAAGGTATCAAGCAAGGTTGCCATTCTTCGTTTTAACACAGAAATAGGGAAAAGGGAAAACTGTTATCTTGACATGTCACTGTTATTATGTTAAAAAATAAGATTTTGTGTTTGTTTTGTTTTGTTTTGTTGAGACAGGGTTTCTCTGTGTAGTCCTGGCTGTCCTGAAATTTGATCTTAGACCAGGCTGGTCTTGAACTCAGAGATTTGCCTTCCTCTGTCTCCCTAGTGCTGGGATTAAAGACGTGTGCTTCCATTGCCAGGCAAAATAAGTTTTTTTTTTAAATAAGCACATTTTTGTGAAAAAAGAAAACCAAGATGCCTGACAAGGTACAGTGCACATCGCCGAAAGCATTTAGTTTAATGACCAGGTGCAAGCTTTATCTAGAGAGTTACAACTATTTCATTTTTATTTTTGAAAATATCATCCAAAACGCCAAGACCTTTTAAAAGAAGTCCATTTGCCGATATGAGGAATAAAGATGCACTTGCCATTAAAGTGTTAAAGACAAAATAATAATTTTTTGAAGGCTATTTTTTTGCCATTATAGTTGGGTGGCCTTCTGTTTATGAACCCTAAATGACTGAAGTTAATGCTAAGAAGTTATACCAGCTTCTATAATCCTGAATTGAAACAAAAATGGACAGCTGCATTAATGCTGGGATATGAAGAGAAAATAGGCCCTGAAGCATGGTGAGAGATTTTCATTCAGTATATTCTGAGACAAAGAGAAAATAAAATATTAACCCAGCTTTCCATTGCATCATGTAAACCCACTCTTAATTGTAAGTGTTGGTTGGAATATACATTTCTAGCTATATAAAAATACATCATGAAAAAAATAAAATAAAATAAAAATACATCATGGGGCAAATAGTACTTGATTTAATTTCATTTTTTAAAACAAACTAAAATTTAAAAAGAATTGATTGTCCCATGTGCTCAAAATGTTTTAACAAATAATAGGCAAAAGATGAATTAAAAGGCATTAGTCATTCTCTTACTAGATTCTTCTTTCTTTAACTACTGAGATTCTGTTGTGTACAGACCTTGCCTCTGGGTATTGAGATGTCACCTGCCACACTAGCGTATGAGTAAAATAAGCAACAGTGTGGCGTCCCCACATGTGAAGCATCTCAGCAGGAAATCGGTGTCTTGGAGGGCCCGATAGGCTCCTCAGAACCATGAAGTCATGCCTCTCCCGTTACTGTAAAGACAGGTCATGCTGACGGCAGTGCCGCCTGGGCTAGTTTAAATTTAGCTTGCAAGAAGAGGGACGCTTTTTCACATGATGATGTGGGACTTTTTTTTCTTCCAAAGGAATAAAGAAAATAAATTTAAATATATAATCAGATATGAAGGTGAAAGAGCATAGTGCTCCTGAAGTATATTGGAAAAAGGTCAGAATGAACTTGCTTACTGCTCTCCCCATGTGGCCCAGTTAGTCACAGAACGTCAAGGCAGAACTGTGTGCAGGTTTGCGGATGACTGTACCATTTGCTTTCTATGTTTTTCCCCTTTGAATAGGAAACAAATAAGATACCCGAAGGCTGAACTACATTTATCTAATAAGCTAGTTGACTTTAATGGTAAATTTCCCTTTTCTTCTCTCTTCCCCCTGCACCCTCCCTCTCTAAACATTTTATCTATGATTTCTTTGTTCTCCAAAAAAGCGTGCGAGGCTCCGCATTTGAGCCAGTGCCCTTTGCAAGCATGTTGATTTTGCAGAAGTCTTGTGATACGCTCTCACACTGCTTCATTTAAGAATCTCTGTTCATCATTTAAAGCGATGGTTCTCAGCCTTCCTGATGCTGGAACCCTTTAATGCAGTTCCTCATGCTGTGGTGGCCCCAACCGTAAAATTACTTTCGTTGCTATTTCTTTTTTTTAAAAAAATATTTATTTATTTATTTATTTATTTATCTATTTATTTATTATGTATACAATATTCTGTCTGTATATATGCCTGCAGGTCAGAAGTGGGCACCAGACCTCATTACAGATGGTTGTGAACCACCATGTGGTTGCTGGGAATTGAACTCAGGACCTTTGGAAGAGCAGCCTGTGCTCTTATCCTCTGAGCCATCTCTCCAGCCCACTGTTTATTTTTTTTAAAGGGCAAAGCAAAACAAAACACAGAATTAGCCAACATAAAGTTAACACTCTATTTATGATAACTATAGTCTCCTAAATAACTGGACTTTTAAAAAATTATATATGAATGCACATGGGGTAGAAGGCTCAGTGTGTAAGAACACTGGCTCTGACAGTCTGATGATCAGAACCTACAGAAAACAGCATTTACATCTGTCTTCCAAGCAATCCTGCAGTGAGATGAGAGGTGGAGATTGGGCACCAGGAAACCACTAGAAGTTTGCAGGCCAGGGAGGCTGGAGTTCACCATGCAGCTGGAGAAAGAAGAGAGACCCCATCTTAACAAGGCCGAAGGAGAGAGCCAGCTTTGCGAGGTTTCCCTCCTGACCTCCACACATGTGCCATGGCATGTGCATGCACCTGTATCTGTATGCTCACACACACACATTTAAAACCAATGCTTAAACATGAACAAGCATGCTCACACACATAGCCAAAGTAAATACACATGAACATGCTGCTCACACACATATATAAAACAAATACTTAAAAAGTTAAGACTCGGGGGCTGGAGAGATGGCTCAG
>NC_022021.1:62802426-62808791 GCF_000317375.1 Microtus ochrogaster
TGTCAGAGAAAGGCATGGAAGAAAGCTAAACACTTGGAACATAATCTCCACTGTAACTGACCGTGTTCCTACAACATCCTATATAAGATCCTAGCCTATGAAGGTGGTGACACTGGGAGAAGGCGTCCTTGGATGTGAACTAGGCTGCAAGATTTTGCCATTGTGACTGGGACCAATGCCTTTTTAAAAGACGGTGTCACTTTCTCTTTCTCTGGGTTCTTGGAGGACCCACGGTTTGAGGTCCTATCTTGGAAACAGAGATGGAGTCCTTATACTTACCCAAATCTGCTGGTGTCTTCATTCTGGACTTCCTAGCCTTATGAACCATGATGCGTGAATTTCTGCTCTTGGAAGTGACCTCACCTCAAGTGTTTGTTGTGTCAGCATGAGCAGAATGTCAGAAAGGGAAGTGTTTTGAAACCATTTGGCTCTGTTGTGTTGCAAGAGCTTGTATGAATCTCTGAGAACACACACTAGCTTCCAAAAGTCATTTCTCCTGAATGTGGGAATATCATAAGATCATCCAAGAATAAAGGGAAACTGAGCTTTTCCATAGGCTTAAGATCTCAGCTGGATTTAAACTAAAAGAGATGAAATGTAGTTCTAGGTTCTGTTGTGAGAATCTGCTTCCTCTTATCTTCATATCTGATCTGTGCTCTGTGTCTTAATAGCCACACCCTGATTCTTGGAAGTTTGTCCCTTCTTCCTTTAAAAGGGGCACCACCTGTGAGAATTGTCTTTGGTTCCTTTATTTTATGGCAATGTTGGACAAGAGCAAAGTGTTGCTCCTGTCCTCCTAGCTTCCTAGGTCTTACATTGCAGTTCTTTCTCACAAACCATATTCAAAACTTGTGAAGCACCCCTTGGGGAGTAAAGTCCCGCACTCAGGAGCCAGAAGGGTCTCCTATTGCCACTTTGATGGGAGAGGACCATGAAGCAGGATTCAGATGACAGCTTCAACACTGTGTAGAATATCAACGTAATAATCAATTATTATTCCGGGCCTGGTAGATCCATTGTAATTCGAGCATTTGCGAGTGTGAGGGGAGGATCAGGAGATCCGGGTGACGGGGTTACATAGTGAGCTTGAGTCTAGCCTGAACTCCATATAGGAAGATCTCTCATCTCCAAAAGTACAAAAGCAAGAATTTCCTAAATTAGTATCAATAATGTTCACCCCACAGGGTTGTTGAAAGGATTAAAAGATAAGATACATGTTACAACCGTTTTTGAAAATGTAAGGCAATACTTAAATAAAGCTGTACACTTACTGCTTCAAGGTGTTCATGAATTGATTACCACACGCCCACATAACCTCATTTCCCATCAAAGTTCTAGAAGCATACCTGGTCTGAGTAAGCTAAGCGCCCTGTCCTAACATGTCATGCTTATCTGTATTCCCATTCCCGCTTGTTCATCCTGTCTGCTCACTTCTTCCCGTTCAAGCCCTTCTCAACAGCCAGGTGTAACTTCTCATGCACCCTGATCTCCTGCTCACATGGACCATGTCACACCGCATGACTTGGGTTAATGTGAGATCACCAGACCATGGGGACAGCCTCATAGTAGGCATGCAGTAGACATGTACCAGTGTCTTGGTTTGCCTGTGAACCTTTGCCCTCTCCTCTAAATGCTCATGACATTTTTTTGTCAGCTCAACATAGCAAAGGAAATTGTCACTGGGGTGGCTAACTGTATATACCTCAATTTGAGAGAACCATGGATGGGGGTAGGTGGGGAGATATTTGACAAAGCATTGTTATTGATGTTCCTGGGAGTATGTTTTAGGGGATGACATTAGTATGTAAATTGGTACACTGAGGGGAGCAGACTGCCTTTCAAAACGTGAGTGGGTCTCTTAAATACAGCAAAGTCTTGAAATAAGTCTTCAAGTATCCTTGGCCTCGATGATACTATTGGCTCCTCCAGGTGTTTAGTGTGTTACCTCTCTCTGCGGATCGTCAGACTTTGCAGCCTCCGTAATTGCAAAAAAAATGTGAGCCAAATCTTTTTAACAAACCTATTTATAAATAGGCATATGTTAATGAGGTCACATATACTAGAATATGTAATTTTATATATGCAGCATCCGATTGGTTCTGTTTCCCTGCAAAATACTGAGCAGCTGCTCTTGCATTGGGCTCCTTAAAAGGGATTTCTTGTCAAGTTCTTTTAAAATACAACCTGCTGGGGGCTGGAGAGATGGCTCAGCAGTTAAGAGCATTGCCTGCTCTTCCAAAGGTCCTGAGTTCAATTCCCGGCAACCACATGGTGGCTCACAACCATCTGTAATGGGGTCTGGTGCCCTCTCTGGCCTGTAGGAATACACGCAGACAGAATATTGTATACATAATAAATAAATAAGTATTTAAAAAAATACAACCTGCTGGGACTGGAGAGAGAGTGCAGAAGTCAAGAGCACACACACTACTCCAGCAGAAGGCCTGAGTTCAGTTCTTACCATCAACAGTCACAGATTACAACAAGCTATAGCTTCAGCACTGGAGGATTGGACCCTGGCTTCTGGGTTCCGTGGACAACTGCACTTATATACACATGCCCTCACACATAATCTGGTAGAAAATCATATGAAGTCATGAATCACAATATTATGTCATTTACGTGAAAGAAAAATGACGTACTCAACCAACGTTGCACAGAGTCCAAGGGATAAACAAAGAGCCACGAGTGAATGCTATGAATTAGTCAATCCTCCCAGAAGTCATGGTAACAGCATGCATGTGATGTTTACTCGTAAACTAGACATGTCTTAGAACACACACACACATACACACACACATACACACACATACATACATACACACACACAGAGTTGCTTCTCACTGTACTGCTGTTCCATATGATCTTAGTCTCAGACATCATCCTTTCAGAAGCATTGCACGCATATTTTGAATATTATATATCTAGATTGAAGGCAAAAAGAACACGGGATCATTATTTGTGTTTCCCTACATCTCCCTGTGACACTGGACTTTTGACTTACACCCTTCTCCATGTCACTTTCTAGACTTTTCTTATGCAGTTTTATCTCAGGACAGTGAGCTAAACACAGGTCCCAGAAAGCCAACTAGTTTTTTTGTTTTAAATAGTGTCTAGTCCATAGGAAAGAGCAGCACATTTTTATGGCTGAATAAATGGCAAAATAACATAAAAGTACGTATGGAAAGCAGCTTTCAGAGGGTGCACTAGGAATATCTGCTCTACAGGATGTGTTTGGAACAAAATCATGATTTTTAAAATGTTCTACTTTTCCCTAAAACTTCAAGAGGTTTTAAAATATGATGATGAGAAAGGGTTTACAAAAACACCCAAAGCAATAAACGTTCTTCTACCAGAAGCAGGTAAAGGAACACCACTAGGTCACATTTCTCTGAAGGAACTTCATTTGTATGTGTGTGATATGGAATATTTGGATCATAGTTTCTTGCTGATCTCTGTTTCTCTTCTATTCATTAAAGCAGGCACTTTAGGACAGGCTGACCGTCAGCTTGGCACCCTCCTGTCTGAGTCTGCTGAAATCTCGGACTGGAGCCACGTAGCACAATCAGACCCTGTTAGCTGTTACGTACAGAACATGTCAAGGCCAACCCTGATTCTGCCACAATGTTTTCAACAACCGCTGTGCCAGCTGTTTGCCAAAGGAGTCGTGGACTTTCGTGGTTCCTCAGCAGAGCAGGAGACTAAAGGAAGCTCAGACGTATCCTCTAGGAAACAAGACAGGCCTCCTACCACGGAGCCACACCTTCCTCGTCCTCAGAAACCCTTCACTGCCCATCTTCTGTTTTGAAAAAGGGTCTCCCTCAGTTGTCCAGTCCTGCCATGACATCCTGATCTTTGGGAGCTGGGGTTGTAGGTTTCAATCACTGTGACTTGCTTCCTCGACTTTTGCCTAAATTTGGAAGATGTGTAGCCTACTTTGTTTTTTTAATGACAGGAAAAACTAAATACTTTACTATATCAGAGTTATCAAACAAGTAAAATACATCTTAGTAAATAACTGAAAAAAGTGTGTAATGATTTTTAAATGTTAAACTATGAACCATGTTAGATTTTTGAAATCTGATGTCTCCTATTATCTTGTTAAATCTCTTAGAACATATAACTCCTGAAAATAGAGGAAAAAATAGCTGCCCCAGCCTTTAACCTATTTACTTCTTTTTATTTCTTGTCTGCTTGCCTTTTCCAGATCTTGTTTACCCTCCTACTCCACAAAGTGAAATTCTCTTGTGTTTTGGTTTTCTTTCTCTTTTCTGTGGGTCTGGTTTCACGGTCTGGGTCTCGTACCGTAGAAAGCTAATTGTAATATATTTGTTCTCTATCCTGACCTCTGCTTTACTTTCTGTCCTTGATAAATTAACAACAAAAACCTTGACTGGAGACGTAATCTTTAGACCAGGTTAGACTCAACTTCCAACTTCTTCAGATAGTTCTGAAGTGTTCCCTCCCCCCCTTTTTTTCTTTTGCCTCCATGAATTCCTACATTTAATGGAATAAGTAAACTATGACGTACAACCTTCAATACAATGTGTAAATTAGTATGGTTATATTAGCTTACATGAATCATGTGTGTGGACCTTGAATTTAAGGAAAAATTATATAATCCAGGCGTGATTGTGCAGGCTCATAATTCTAGGTATTCACGAGGCTGAGAAAGGAGGATGGCAAATTTAAAGATTGCCTGGGCTGTACAGTGACTTCATGGCCAACTGGAAAAGTTAGCAAGATTCTGTCTCAAAAATATAGAAATAAATAGATAAAATATTTAAAAAGTCAACACTTTAAGTAGTGCTCATCTGGCACAAAAGAAACGAACATGAAGGCTGGAGAGATGGCTCAGCGGTTGGGAGCCCTGGCTGCTCTTCCAGAGGACCAGAGTTCAATTCCCAGCAACCACATGGTGACTCACAACTCTCCGTAATGAGATCTGGTGCCCTTTGCTGGAGGGCAGGCAGAATATTGTATACATAATTAAACATAGAATCTAAAAAAAAAAAAGAAGAAGTTGACATGAATAAGTACCAAGATACTGACTTACCCCACAGTTCTGTTACCCAGTACTACTGCTAACATCTTGGGAGTGTGTATACACCCACACCCCCCCCCGAAAAATCATAGAATGCAAACCATACCCAGAATGCAATGTTCTTTAACCTCTTTTCCAAACTAACTACAGGCTCTTTTTTTTTTTCTTACTCGTCTCCATCTTTCTAAAAGGCATGGATAGGATCTTCCTCCATATATTTCCCATACCAGCACAACCTGTCTTATTTCCCTAAGAAGGAAAGGCAATAAAACTTTATTTATGGTAAGCATCTTTTCCACTCTAAAGTTCCAAGAAGAGCTGCTTAGGGGAAGTTTTAGGGAGCATGAAGGAAGTGTTATCAGTTGAACCACACAGGCTTGAAGGCCACGGGCTCTTCCTTTCTCTTGGATTTATGGTCCCATTCTGATCAAGGACAGTACGAGTGAATTAAACGGTTCAAGATCCAACTATGAACACTCGGTGTACTTATTAAATCTTATAGCTTATTACTTACAGCAATTCTTCAACCCCGCTTGCTGCTTTATGAATTATAAGATGCAAGCACTCTGATAGCTCAATCTCCTACAGTTGGAGGGTGTCTCTTATTTATCATAATTTTAATATGATATTTTGTTTAAATTAACTAATGATTTTTGAGACTGGGGGGGCTGGTAAGTTTTTTTGGTCAATTTGATAAGAAGCTAGAGATACCTAGAAGGAGGGAACTTAAGTTTGGGAATTGCCTCCATCAAATTATATTGTAGGCAAGTCTGTGGGATGTTTTCTCTCCATTTAGCTCAGCTGACGTGGCATTCAAGATTCCCCTCCCCTCCCCTGCCTCTGTTTTCTAAGTAATGGGATTGTAGACAGTTCCCATCATGCTTAGTTTAATGTAAATGTTTTATGTATGTATGCAGATAGATAATAGATTATAGATGATAGATATATCTGTATACATGTGTGTGTAGATATAGTTACAGCATATACACACACAGACACACACACACAGACTCACAACTTAGCCCAGGCTGGCCAGGAACTTACTACATAGGCCGTGTTACCTGAAGCTCACAGAACTTTCCCAGTTTCTGCCTCTGAGTGCTGAGGTTACAGGCATGCACCGCCATGGTCTGCTTTATTACTCTTCATTAAAGATTTTCATAGCTTGCATACATTGTTTTTCTCTCTTGACCATGGCGATTTTTTGTAGTTAACACCTTACTTTTCAAGAAGCAAGGATATAATAACTTGAAGGTGAAAGAAGTTATTTTTTTGCACATGTATGTGTACTCTCAAACATGCTCACACATGTGCATAGAGG
>NC_022021.1:62810171-62811660 GCF_000317375.1 Microtus ochrogaster
GGGAGCACGAGCAAGGAACTCAGGACCGCGAGGGGTACACCCACACACTGAGACAATGGGGATGATCTTTCGGAAAGAAGTTATTTTTAAATGTTTTAAATTGAAATAGGTCAAATGAATGCTCTTTGTTATAGTGAAAGGGATATATTAGTATGGAGGTCTCTCAGTGAAGACTCTAAATGGGCACAAAGAAAAGACTTACAAGCACAGTCTTCAGATTCCTCTTATAAAATGCGTGAGAAACTGTTAAATGTATGCAATTGTACACACACACACACACAGAGAGAGAGAGAGAGAGAGAGAGAGAGAGAGAGAGAGAGAGAGAGAGAGAGAGAGAGAGTTGAAATCGAAGTGATTTGTACTGACGAAGTGAGATTAATAAGAATTTCACATCAAATCAAACACAAAAGTTCTATTTAAAATTACCACTAGAGGGCAATAAATGGGAAGGTACATATTGTTAGAATTTTAAAAACAGTGCGAGAGGCACGTCATGCAGACAGCGCTCACGTGGAGGATTTATTAGGGGAGGGGAAGAAGAAGAGGAGAGAGACAGACAGACAGAGACAGACAGACAGACAGACAGACAGACAGACAGACAGACAGACAGAGGCGGAGAGGGAGACAGAGAGACAGGGAAAATGCCTTCCTCCTGGGAGGAGCGATGGGAAAGAGAGGGGGAACAGGTGGAACTTTTCTCTTAAAGGGAGATGTAGCACAGGTGCACAGACTACAAAGTGATGCAGCAATCATAGGACCCTAGGCTGACTGAGGTACTACCCGAGTGCATCCCGCCAGGTCCCCAAGGGGCAGGCTAGCATAATGCCTGAATGCTAACAATAATTATAAATAATGTAAGGAGGAAGCTGAGCCCAGAATGTGAGAGCAGTTGCTGTCCGCAGGCGCTCACACTGGTAAAGTACTGGTGTAGGAAGACCAGGGGCTCTGTGCACTCGTTACTGGGTTGAGAGAAGGGTACAGACTGAGTAGTGACCTAGGCTCAGTTGTTAGGCAGGGGCGCTCTAGACCCTCATTCCACTTCTGTCCTTACCAGTGGGCTATAAATGAAGGCTGAGGTTTACCTCTGTCGGTACAAGAAAAATTAGAAAACTAGAACTATAAGTTGTGCTCCTACCATAATAGAAGATCAACAAGCTGAACCTAAGATCAGAAAGATGAATGGAGCAAACAAGCTAAAGAGCTTAAATATGTGCTGTTATTTTCAGAGGGGTGTCTTGTTTCGACTAGAAATTAGAAGTTTTTTAGGAAATTACTAATTAGACAGGTAGATGATAGAGAGAAACATAAATTAGTGATTGAGAAAGATACCAGCTACCAACCTTTGGCTTCCACGTGCAAGTCTGCAGGCACATGTGTGCATTTGCATTCACGTGCATGTGTGTGCACACATACATATACACAAAATTAACTTGGAGTCATACCTTTCACCATAAATTAATGAAACTGATAAGTGAATTATTTTTTAAAA
>NC_022021.1:62811760-62827605 GCF_000317375.1 Microtus ochrogaster
AAAAAAAAAAAAAAAAAAAAAAAAAAAAGACAGAAAAGAAGAAAGATGAGAAGCAAGAAAGGAGGAAGGAAATGATGTAAATATGGTTTGATTACATTAAGTTTAAATATATGAAGAAATTGCAGGGATAAAATTAAGCACCAGCTGACAAGCTGTGTGAAATCAATGATGCATTCGCATCTAGATCATGCAAAACAGGAAATCCTTGCTTTAAAATGGAAAAGGAGAAGAGTGGAAATTCTCAAAAAGGGAAAGCAGAATGGCTGAAAGCTACGGCAACCTGTTGAACTTTCTTTTAAAAAGAGATAAACATCAATTAGTAGAGTTACAGCCACGTTCTTCTGATGTCCCAGCAATTGCACTGCCGAGTATTTTCTGGAGAATTCCCTACCAAGACCCCTATACAGACCTGCTGAAGATGTGTGCTCATTATTGTTTCCTTACAAAAGAAAGGCAGCACTCACAATTTTGCATCCTTACCAGGGAATAAATAAAGCACACGTGAACATCATTAGTTCCTTATGTCTGAAATTTCACCTTTTGTTGCTTAAGCTCCCCTTCGTTCATCTCAGTAATGCTGAGGTTCTAGGAAGAACTCATAAGTTTTAACCATGCACCTTTTCTGAGTATCTGAAGAATCTTGTGCCATCTGCCATCATCTTCTAGGGGACCTGACTCATTCTTCTGCCCACCTGCTGGCACTACCCTCTACTCCCTTGGGAGCTTGCTTGATTTTTGTAGTGGCTATTGCGGTACTGGCATCAGAGTGTCCACTCAGTAACACTCAGACCTTCATCTAACACGAGGCTGTCGATGCCCGTGTCGTCATGATGCCCATGTCACTCACCTCGATCCATCTCATCATGTCATCTTGCAGTATCACTAAAAGATTGAGGCGAGAGTGACGGGGAGAGGGAAGAGAAACAGGTATAAAAACAAAGGTCACATTCACACCACTCTTTCAGAGCAAGTTCTTTTTATTTATTCTTTGAGAGTTTCATAAGTTTGCACAACATATTTTGATCATAACAACCCACACTTCTCTGTCAACTCCCCCAGGCACTTTCACTCTCCCTTGCCAAATCCTCCGCGACACTCCCACATCTCCCTCCCAACTTCTTGGCATCTGCTTTGGACCCACTGAGTCCAGTTAATGTTATGAGCATATGATGGGTGCAGGGTCACTGCTTTTATTACTCTGTCTTGTCATAACGTTTGCTCATGGTTGTTGTTGATCTCTGGCTGCAGTTAATGGATTAAACTAAACCGGACCATGGGCGTTTGTGTGTATAGTGGACATTCATTCTTCTGGTGGCCATGGATGTGACATATATTATAGTCCCTGGAGTTTATGGAAAGTGCTGCATGGTGAGAGATTACATGCCACATAGAACCCCCCGGTAAGATGGACATAATGAGCATGGAGCTAAAAATGGATACTGAAAAAAGGACGAATCGATGAAAGTAACAGAATACCACCACACAGTTAAATTGAGAACACTCCTATCCCCACAATACAATGCAATCTGTAAGGACCTATATGTGTCTAACCAGAGTATGTAGAGTATTTAGTGAGGTGGGGCAGAAACCCGAGGTGAGAGAAAAATAAGTATAAACTGCAAGGGGTCTTATATGTTAGGTAACACTTTTCAGAATATAATTGTTTTTGTTTTCCATATTAAGGCTTCTAAATAACAAGAAAACATGAGTTTGTATTGATGATCATAGGGGATCTCCAGCGATAGAGTGATAGAGTTGTGTTTTTATACACAACTGTTAAATTCATGCTTCAATGGTCACAAATATTTCTAACACTATTATTAGCTTACCCTGGAAATGTATTGTTTTCTTTTTAGGTGTCTGTCTTTAAAAAGTATTTAAAATAATATTACTCATGAATATAGATAATTAAAAGGTATACATTTAGGATATTGGGCAGGAAGGACTTTCAATTATGAGCTAGGGGAAAGAATTGATAGACCCAGAAAACATAGCAGACAATAGAGGCTTGGTTTCTGAAGTGCCACTTCTAAGCTGATATGCCAAACTTATCATTTTTGTTTTGTTTTTTTATTTTTTCAAGACAGGGTTTCTCTGCGTATCTCTGGCTGCTCTGGAACTTGCTTTGTAGACCAAGCTGGCCTTCGAACTCACTGAGATCTGCCTGCCTCTGCCTCCCAAGTACTGGGGTTAAAGGTGTGCGTCACCATTTCCTGGCTCAAACTTACAAATTTTAATCAAAGATATAAAAAGAGCTGGGACCAGGGATGGTGGTAGACGTAGAATCCCATGATGCAGGAGACTGTGGTAGGAGGATCTGAAGTTTGAATCCAGCCTAGGCTAAAATGTGAGACTCTGTTTCAAAAAACAGATATAATAACTCATGATTGGTGGTTTAACTGAATCCATAGCCACTGCTGGGTTTCCAGCCACCTTTGATGCAGAGACTGATTTTAAACATAAATATTTGTAAGATAGTTGAAAGATGAATGTATCTAGATCCAAAAAATAAAAAAAAAAAATTCCTAGGTAGCCACTTCTCATATCCTTAGTGATGTTCACTGGTGATTGCTGAAGCTGAACTGACCAGTACAACCAAGACAATGAAAGTAAATAAGAAGCGAGTGGTATTTTGCGTATGAGAGAGAAAGTGTATGTGATGTATATGCACAAGCGTGTGCAGGTGCACATACCCATGTGCATGTGGAAGCTAGAAGAAGACATTGGGTGGCTGGCTCTGCCACTTTTTGCGTTATTTTCTCGAGACAGTTCTCTCACTGACTCTGGAGCTAGGCTGGCAGTCTGCAAAGCCCTACAACCCTCCTGTCTCTGCCCCTCACAGTGGTGGCCATGCCTGGCATACATGTGGGTGCGGGGGAGGGGGATCGCTAACTTCTTGTCCCAGCAAGCATTCTTCTAATCAATCTCCACAGGCCTCACACAATATTTTGATCTATTATATGGAAAAATAGATATTAATATGCCAAATAGAAAATCCTCATTTATTGAAGGCCTACTTATAGACTTATTTTTAAAAAGAAAAAAAAAGTGCGTATGCGTGTGTGTGCGCATGAGTGTATGCACATACTCACTGAGGCCAGAAGAGGGTGTCAGGTACCCTTGAACTGAAGGTATAGGCATTTGTAAGCTACACAAAGTGGTTAATGGGATCGGAACTCTCGTCCTCTCAAAGAGCAGTAGGTGTCCTTAACTGCTGAGCCATCTCTCCACCCCTTTACATCTAATTTTACAATTGTCAATAGAAACATTCGAGTTGCCCAAAGAAGTGTACCATATTTTCAATCATTACATCGTTTGTGTGATCTTATTAAGATAAAAATTCTCTTAAAAAAGACTCGGGGATATTCTGGATCTTTTATGGAGATTACTTTTGCTCCCGTCCTCTGGTTTTACAGCCGTGAAAGAAGATACTTATGAAGAAATGGCACGCTTATCGTACTGAGATACAAGGGGATTGTGCAATGTATGCATAATCCATTTCACAGTTAACTAGTTTAATTTCGTCTTTGCAGGAAATTATCTTAGTTCTCTTAATTAATTGATTAATACAACAAATATTTTTATTACCTTAACATCTGTTGATATGTACTGAGGACTGGGAAGAAAACATAAATGTATGCACACACTCACACGCACACGCACACACACACACACACACACACACACACACACACACACACACCCGATTCTCTGTCCTTATGGAGCTTGTAATACAGAAGGAATTTTAGACTTTAAATGAATTTTTAAAAATCTACATTTCTACAACATTTTTATTGTCAAACCTCTACAATAAACCAAGGATGTCTTTTATACCAGAGCTCTTTGAAAACCTTAAGAGTAATCAAAATCCTCCTTATATGATTATCACTAATACCTCTTTAAATCACATTTCAATTCCCACAAAACTTGCCTAAAGCATGACACCCCGAATCCACAGAGATATTGCCTACCAAACACAGTAGCATTACTAAATGTGAGAACAGGGGTGGCAGACTTTTTCTAAAGTAGCCTCACGAGTCACTAGCGCGTCGTTACTTTTCAAGATCTGCTGTGTGTGAGCTTGGTGGTGCTGCACTTCATCGGCCTTTCTTGTATATTAGGACAGGGCATGTGGGAGACACATGGGAAACTCGGAGAGCAGAGGGAAGAAACAGACCTTTGTTGTTCCTTGGGGTGAAGTAGAAGCTGACGTTTCTGCCTTGCCCTGGTTCCCTGTTCTTTGATTCCTTGGTCAGATGGATAAGCTTAGCTTTGGGACAGAAGTCCTGAGGTTCTATGGGAAATATTGCCACCAGCAGCAATAAAAACTGGCACAGGATGCAGCCCATAGCTTTGGTTCTGGCTTAGGTTTCTGAGTTCTGACCTTTCTGTGATCTCCCTCACCTTATGGACATCTTTCCTTCCTGACTGCAGGCTTGGAGGGCGTCCTGCTCCACTATCTGGCACAGGCTCGCAAGATACTGCTTCACCAGCTCCTGATATCCCTGGACTGTGCACATCAATCCCCAGTCATTCTTCTGGTCCAGCTGAACCCTGGCCCATAAAATCCCAACACACCAAAGTTCCTTCCTTCCCAGTTTCCTTCTGATGTAATGTAGACATAGTGGTATGTTCAAGTTCTGAAGCAAACATTACTGATCTTGATAGCTAAGTCCTTTCACCTCCATTGACTGTCTGGGGTAGTCTGAAAGAGAGGGGCTTCCATAGGCTCATATATTTCAGTACTTGGTCCCCAGTTAGCGCAACTATTTGGAAAGGATTAGGAGGTGTGGCCTTGTTGGAGGAAGTGTGTCACACGGAGGGCAAGCTCTGAGGGCAAACTCCCTCACCATTTCTAGTTACACTCTCTGCTTCATGCTTGCCGACCAAGATAGGAATTCTCAGCTACTGCTCCAGGACCAGGCCTGCAGCCTGCTACCATGCTCCTGTCCGTGATGGTCACGGACTCACCTTTCTTCTCTGAGTTTTCTCAGTCAAGGTGTCCCTTCACAGCCATAGAAACTTAGAAACCATACTTTCATTCCTCCGCACACGCCTCTCTTTAGGTGATAAACACTGAATTTTGTGTGTGTCATTTCTAAGTTTCCTTGTGGCGCTTAAAACATGAATTTGGTTTTATTCATTAAATTTTTAAATTTTTTTAAAGTTAAATTCTTAATTTTTTTAAAAGTTTTTGAGGGGAGGGGAGGTGTGTGTCACATGACAACCTGTGGTAACTAATTCTCTCCTTCCCCTCTGTGAGTCCTAGGAATTGGCCTCAGGTCCTCGGGCAGGATGACAACTGCCTTTACTCACTGAGAAACCTCTCTGAATCTAGATTTATGCATTTATTAAAGATTAAAATTAATGTTAATTAATATTAAATTAAAATTAATATTAAATTAAATGAATGGTATTTTGGGTACAAAGTTATCTTCCGTTGTCAACTTGACACAAGCCTAAAGTCTCCTGGGAAAGGGGAACCTTAACTGAAAACTTATCTCCATCAGATAGGCCTGTGGCTATGACTAAGGAAGCATTTTCTTAATAATTGATGTAGGGAACAAAGCAATTCCTAGACAGGTGGGTTTAGGCTGCAGAAGAAAAGAAGCTGAGGCTGTAGAGATGGCTCAGGGCTGCTCTTCCAGAGGACCTGGGTTTAATTGCCAGCACCCACATGGCAGCTCACAGCTGTCTGTAATCCAGCTACATGTGATTTGACACCCTCACACAGACATACATGCAGATAAAAGAGCAATGCACACAAAATAAAGATAAATCAACCACTTTTTAAAAAGATGTTTTCAATATATGTGTCCTCAAGTATTATAGTTCTCCTTAATTTCATCTCACTGGGTTTGAACCATCGACTTAGACGGACCATCGGTTTGGACTTGGTTTCCCACATCTGCCAAGTCAGAGCTCTCTCTGGCATCCTTGTTTCACCTCATGCTGTGCATGGACTATTTTCTGTATTTTTATTCTAATGTCAAAGGGGCATAGGCAACTACTATTATTATTATTATTATTTACAACTATTATTGTTTCACATCATGGCGGTCTTCTATTTAATGTGAATGCCGCTTTTGTGTTACCAAATGCTCCCATATCACCGCTACCCCACCCTGGAAACTGTCTATTTATCTCTCTTGCACAGCTAGATGGTAATGTGTTTGGTAAGAAGACAAACCCAATTCCTCCTTTTAATTTTCTGCCTATCACAATGCTCCACACTAACTTGGCCTTAATTATGGTTTACTGGGAGAGCCTGCTTAACTTGGAAAGACAAATAGGAATTCAAGAGGTAGATGAGATGAGAAGGGGAGTTGGAGGCCACAAAGAGGCACAGCTTGAGACAAGCCAGTATTGCTCAGCTTCCTTTAACACATTACAGCAACGCAGGTAGGCAAGTAAATCAAGATGTTTAAGCATCTTGGCAAAGGTCGGTAAAGCACCATCGGACATGATTGTAGGGACTACTGACCCTGGGAGGGGGACACTTGTCCTAAGCCACCCTTTTGGGGTGACTTCTGTTGTAGTCCAGCCATGACAGGTTTGTATGCTCTGGGGTAGGAGTATGGGCCTGTGGATTATAAACGTTAGATAAAAAGAACAGAGATAAGAAAGAAACACAGACATGTAGGATGTAGTATTGGGTGGCAACTCAGTGTATACTGAAGACTGAATCCACCCGCATTTAATTTTAGTACACTTTTATACAGAAGGGGGGAGGGAAGAAGGCAAAAGACAGCTTTAACATGGCACAAAGGACAACCAGAACAGTTCCTTCTTCCACACCTAAGACATCGAGCTCTTATTTCCTGAGTAAAGCATTTGATGTTTTGAGCAGGAATGTGCTTGAATTCTCGGACCTTTGGTCAGGGTGGAGTGCATCCACCCCTTTGTGCCATTTTAATGCCCCAAACGCCAAGTAACCACACCCTAGGTCAGGCTTTGTAGCCACACCTGTTGTCAACAACTTTGAGAGAGCAAAAATCAGCTCAGACTCTCTGACCTCCAGTCAAGGTGGAACAGGCTCACATCTGTGGCTCCCCACAGACACACTGCAGAAAATACATGAAATGGAGTGACTGTCTGTGGTCTTACAATGTTTTTGAGTAGTATGGTATATGTTTAAATGGGCCGAATAAACCATCCTATCTTTAATTTGATGTGGAAACTAGAAGCTGATACCCAGTGTCTGCCTGGATTCCGTTCCACTTTTATATACTGAGGCTGGGCCTCTCACTTGAACCCAGAGTTTGCTGATTCACTGGTCCAGAATCGCCCTCTGCTTCTGGGAGGATGTGGTTCCAGGCAGAGGCCCTAGCTGACTGGCCTTTTGGAGGTTCTGAGGATCCAACCTATGGCCCTCGTGCCCGGGGGAAGTACATTAGTCATGAGGGGAATCCAGAAGGCTAAAAGTAAGACAGGAAAGTGTCTTGTTTCTATTTCTGGGAGACAGGACACCGACAGCCACTAGAGCTGCACATCTTTGAACATGAACTTGCTTCAAGTGTGGAAGGGGAGCAATGACCTCCTTTGAAACAAAAATTACCAAAGAAAGTGGTCATGGTTTTTCTTATTCTTCTTCAGTGGATAACTTCTTATGGTAAAAAAAGAAAAGAAAAGAAAAGAAAAGAAAAGAAAAGAAAAGAAAAGAAAAGAAAAAAACGGTGATAGAAAGAAAGGAAAAGGCAGAGCAAGCTGGGGAATCATTTCCCTTTGTGTTCTTCTCTAGTTGTCAGTCAACAACCAAGAGCATTTTAGGGAGAATTAAGACTTTCAGGGCTGGAGAGATGGCTCAGCAGTTAAGAGCACTGCCTGCTCTTCCAAAGGTCCTGAGTTCAATTCCCAGCAACCACATGGTGGCTCACAGCCATCTGTATTAAGGTCTGGTGCCCTCTTCTGGTCTGTACGCATACATGCAGACAGAATATTGTATACATAATAAATAAATTAAAAAAAAAAGACTTTCAACGTTCAGGCCTTTCTAGATTGTAGTCTGAGAATTTTAAATATTTCCTTCAGTTAGGTTTTACTTTAAAATGTACATATTTTAAAAGCAAATTCACACCTGGTACTATAAGCCTGGCAAAGAACCTATAACTCGAGAGGCCAAAGATCTGACTACTATTATGTAAGTATTATTTAATATTATGTATATTATTATGCTAAAGGGATGTAATATCAGACTGCCTTCGATATACTCCTCCTTATGCCCACCGAGGAGCACAGCTCTCATCCCTCACCGGGGAAGCTTCTTTATGTATTGGGTGGCAGTCCGTACAGACTCAAGCTGGTCACCATGTGGGGAGAGCAGGCAATCTTAGTGGGACATCTATCTCCTACTCCTCAACCTCCAAGGCTCGGGGAACACAGCGGGGGTGGGGATGGAAAGCTAGTAAGATCCAGACGCTGGTAACAACTATGAAACATTGTCTTCTGGACTCCACAGGACGAATGCACTCCTGAAATCACAGCAGCTGTGGCTGGCAAGATCAAGCCAGTTAACACCCCAGCATAGAGAGAAAGGAGTTCAGGAGATCGCAGTCTAACTGAGGAGCCATTGGCAGCCCCACGGTTCCTGGAAGGGGAACAGAGAGCGTTCTTCAGAGGAATGGCCCCTGCCACATTACCCATGCACATATGGGCAGCACTGACCATAGAGAAGGGAGAGAAGGGAAGAAGAGAGGAAAGAAAAGGGGTCTGAAATTAGTACAGGCATGTGAGAAGGAGGCCTGGGAGGAGGGGAAGAGGGAGTGGGACCGAATATGATGCAATATATCATATTCGTGAATGAAATTAACAAAGAACAAATAAAAATGTAAGAAGAGGGGCTGGAGAGATGGGTCAGTGGTTAAGAGCATTATCTGCTCTTCCAAAGGTCCTGAGTTCAATTCCCAGCAACCACATGGTGGCTCACAGCCATCTGTAATAAGGTCTGGTGCCCTCTTCTGGCCAGCAGGCATACACACAGACAGAATATTGTATACTTAATAAATAAATACATATAAAAAAAAGAAGAATGCATGTAAGTATGCCATTATTTTTGTCGTCATTGAAAGTGTTTTTAAATATTCATTTTTATTATTGTATGATGAGTACGCACACAACATGGCATGCTTGTGCAGGTCTGAGGACAATTCTGTGGAGCTGGTTCTCTCCTTCCGCCTGCAGGTGGGTTCCAGGGATGGAACTCATGTCTTTTGAACAATAAGCCCATCACTCTTGAAACTATCTCACCAGCCCTGTTACAGTTATTTAAGAAAGAAAGGGAAAGAATAAAAGAAAAAGAAGGTTTCCTTAACAGAAGCATTAACATCTACATTATCTTATAACTGGATATTCCATTAAGTTATTCCATTCTTCCTAACTGGCGTTTTCAAAATTAGCGATCCAGGATGCTCTCTATAGGAAAGTCTATAAATAGCAATTAATATGCTCTCCCCTCCCCTTCAAGTGTTTATTTATCACATTAATATCTCGTTAGAACTTGTAGCATCATTGCACTTCATTAAAACAGAACTAAAAAAAAAAACCAGAGTAAACTAGACTGGGTAATTTTGGGGAAAAAAATAAGACTTAGTTAAAGAGATAACTAGGAAAACACATTTGAAAATCAGGTAAACTGAGCAGCTAGAGCCATACGGCAAAGCAAACCGTTCTGTGACGGTGACCGTGTGACTGCTGTCACTATTGGATGGCAGAACGGTAGCCTCAGCACTAACCCCAGCACAGCCACCCACGTCCCTCCAGTCGATGCCAGTCCTGGCATTGGCTCCCAGGAGGCCAGAGTGGGTCCTGGCCCATCTTCACTGTTAGTTCCTGACTAGGTTTCGCTTGAATCTGTCTGAATGACTAAGCCTGTGTCATACGCACATGCCAAAGTCGGAAAGAGTTCGTTTTCTGACTGTCCAGAGCGTTCAACTAATGACAGACTCCCGAATTAAAAACATGCACTTGTACATTAGCAGAAGACAGGCTAGGGTCACCGGCACTCACCAAAGCACACGGGACAGAGCATCAACAGGACAGCAGGCTGTGCTGTGTTCACTGCAGCACCTGTAATGCCTACAGAAGTCTACCGGTCAATGCACTGTTTCTCCCCATACTTACACCATGGGGCCTCTTTTTACTTCTTGCTTACCAAGGGTCATTTGCTGGCGTGAGGGCTTTAGTAAAATGTCACTTGGAGTCAGAGCAGAACTCACTGTATGGCACTTGCCTAGCGTGTACAGTGATCTGGGTGGGGTCCCCAGTTCTGCAGGAGAAAGGAGAGAATATTTATTCTCTTTTCATTGGGTGCGTTTTTGGCAGATGTGCAGAAAGGTAGAAGCTGATTCACCAAGCTAAAATATCCAAACTATGTGAACAAGCTTCTTCATGGTGAATTGCTTCCTTGTGCTTCAAGCCACATTCAACTTGATCTTAGGGTTTGGTTATTAACTCGGTCTTTAGTCTTTTTTTTTAAAAAAATTTATTTATTTATTATGTATACAACATTCTACCTCCATGTATGTCCACACGCCAGAGGGTGCCAGATTTCATTACAGATGGTTGTGAGCCACCATGTGGTTGCTGGGAATTGAACTCAGAACCTCCAGAAGAGCAGCCGGTGCTCTTAACCACTGAGCCATCTCTCCAGCCCCGGTCTTTAGTCTTGATAGTAGTTGGCCTGTGTATATGTTTTCAGAGCTGATATTTCTACTGGGTATGGAGTCACTTATTGCATCCCTTTCTCTTGCTTTTCTATGTGTGTATGCGCGTGTGTATGTGTGTATGTCTGTTGTTATTCTCCTGTCCTTCCCTCCCCTCCCCTCATAGTCTTCTGCCATGTCTCCAGTCGGGGCCAGCCGCACTCTAAACCTAATATAGTCATTCAAGGGCTTCCTTTTTCTGCCATGCATTGAATTCACGCTGCCTTTCCTGTGGTTTGGTTCTCTTGCTAAAGGCCTTCGACTTCCTCTTATTTGAGTAAAGCCTGTTTTGCCTCAGTGACTCGTCAGGCCAGGTGCATCAGACAAGGGTAAAGGCACAGCCATGAGAGACTCGACCTGCAGCTCACAAGGATGACGTCTGTATTACCCCGGGACATCCCCCCTTCATCATCCTGGCAGACCCTGCCCCCACAGCAGTCCCAGAAATTTGATTTGCTTTATTGACGTTCTGGGAGATAGTCTCCAGTAAAGCCTCAGGGAAAGGATTCTTGGACATATGATTTTTGAGCTCATTCTTGATTAATATGTTTTTATTTGGTCTTCCTATTAATTGATATTTCAATAGGGCCAAGGGAGGAAATATTTTTCTTTCAGAATTTTGGAGGCAACTCTATTCTATTTAGAAAGCCAAAGGTGAGCTGGGCGTGGCCATCAGACCTGACCTAGCGCTCAGAGTGTTGAGGCAGGACCATTGCTGTGAGCTCCTGGCCAGTCTGGGTTACACACGGACTTCTATCTCAGTCTCAAAAAGCAAACACACCAGGCATAGTGGCACACACCTTTAATCCCAGCACTTGGGAAGCAGAGGCAGGTGGAGCTCTGTGAACTCAAGGCCAGCCTGGTCTACGTAGCAAGTTCCAAGACAGCCAGAACTACACAGAGACACCCTGCCTCAAAAATAAAATAAAATAAAAAAGTTGCAATCATTTCTCAATTTCTTACCATTGCACTATCCTTTCTTCCCCTCTGGTATTTACATTCCTACAAAATTTCACTGCGCATGGAAATGGGTGTTGGAGCTGGTAGTTAGTTCTGTATTACTTTCTCCCTGACTTTCTCTGTCCTCGGGTTTTCTCTGACTCCCTAGGACTCTGCTGTAGGCAGGCTCACCGGCAAATCCCTTCTCAGTGTCTTCTGTCTTCTGATAACCTATTGGTCCTTCGGAGACATCCTCAACTTCGTCCCCCCCCCCCCAGAGCAAATAGTGAAAAGACAGCCACATCACGGAGTTAAGCATAGAGGTCATCACACAGCAGGCCAGCAGCTGCGTGGCAGCAAGGGGGCTTTAAACCAGAGAATACACATAATCAGCCAGGTTTTCACGTGTGTGTTTGTCCTGGCGTCTCTTTTCCTTCGAAATCCTCTCTCATATCTGTCAGTCTTTAGTTGCTTGCTTTATTTAGTTAGTTAGTTGTTTGTTCAGTTGGTTTTTTGAGACAAGGTTTCTCTGTGTAGCCCTTGACCATCCTGGAACTTGCTCTGTAGACCAGGCTGCCCTCGAACTCAGAGATCCACCTGCCTCTGTCTCTCGGGTGCTGGGACTAAAGGCATGTGCCGCCGTGTCTGGCTCAGTTGCTTTATTCTTGTTCAGGATTATTTATGGGGGGTGGTGAAGTGACTCAGCTGTTAAGAGACCTGAGTTTGGTTCCCAGCCACCATGTTTGGGGGCTCACAACCCCTGGGAACTCTAGTGCCAAAGGATCTAGTGTTCTCTTCTGGCTTCTGTGGGCACATGCATACGCACACGCACATACACACACACAAACACACACAAATGATAAAAATAAATCTTAAAAAAAGAAAAAAGCTTATTTATGAATTAAACTTATTTTATTTGTTTGGTGGCCCATAAATTAATCTTTACATGGGTCAGAGGGCCCCTGAAGTGAGCACATGACCTGAAATGTTCTACAAACCCACACCAAGAGTGAAGGCAATGGCTCTGGCTTGGGAGCACCCAGCCTTCAACATTTTATTTGTATTTTTTAATATTATTTTTAAAGATGTATTTATTGTGTTTACAGTGTTTCTACATGCATTACTGCCAGAAGAGGGCACCAGATCTCATTTCAGAAGGGTGTGAGCCACCATGTGGTTGCTGGGAATTGAACTCAGGACCTCTGGAAGTCAGTGCTTTTAACCTCTGAGCCATCTCTCCAGCTCCAACATTTTATTTGTATAAAGAAACTGACCTCCCTGCTTTCCCCCATAGTCTCCACGAGGCCAGCTATCAACGGCCAGAACCAGTCTGTACATCCACCCTCAGCCCTGCGCCCACAAGGACCTTATGACCGTTCTCATCCCATTTCGCTTGTGTTTCTGTTTCCGCCTAAGCCCTCACACGTGATGGCGCCAGTCTTGGCTGCCCCACCTCCAAGTCTGAAGCTCAAACACCAACGCCTCTTGTTTTCACCCTCTCCGGTCTCCTCTGGGGCCAGAGGAGGCATCTGCCTGCAATTACCCTCTAAGGAATCGAAACCGAACTGCCAATACCCGTCCTTGTTCTAGAGCTGTCTCTGGTTATCTAGCCCCAAGAGCAGCCCTGTCTAAATCCGGCTTCCCATGGACACAGCCTCTCATTAACTTTTTACTTTTCCGCTTAGACATCCTGGCCACCCAAACCCAGAGCCTGTGTTGACAAGCAAGTTTTTATTCCACTACCAAAACTTTCTGTACACTCGAATATTACAGTAGAAGCTGACTTTTCCAGCCTGGGTAGTGGGGAATGTCGCCTGGCCTCATTCCACCCCTTCTGCTTCATTGTGACAATGGAGATAAAATTCCACACTGCTTCTTTGTGAAGACGGAGATAAGGTTTCAAGCAAGACTTCAACATTTCTGATTTTGTCTTGTATAAACTGTTTCACCTGTGAAACACCAACGTGGGCTCTCTTGGAGTTCAACACAGCTACAAAGTATTTACTCCAGCTGAACTAAGCAATGGGGTCACCTTAGAGTCTGACTTATCTATGTGTTTGGCTGTTCAGTCTTCAGATAGCTTTAATTTGAGTTGGGAAGTAAAAATAACCATAGCAAACGAGGGTGTGGTGATGTGGTTTGGTGGCAGAGGACTTGCCTGTTGTATCATTGGCCCCTGTTTCACACCCAGCCCTACAATGTAACAATTCAATTACGTGATTGAGTTGCTTCCCTCCCCCAATAATTAATAGGTACTTGAATTGGAGGAACTGGAAGAGAGATGAGCCAAAAGGCATTCCCAGTAAACTGTCAATTTCACCAGAGATTCAACCACAGACTGGAAGAGAAGAAAGACTCAAGAGGACAGCACAAGGACCTTAGTGTTGATTTCTCTTGTTTTCTTCTGGGTTGTTTGTTTGCGTGTTTGATTGGGTTTTTTGTTTGTTTGTTTGTTTGTTTTTTGTTTTTTGAGACAGGGTTTCTCTGTTCAGCCCTGGCTGTCCTGGAACTTGTTCTGTAGAGCAGACTGGCCTCCCAGTCAGAGATGCGCCTGCCTCTGTCGCCTGCGTGCTTCGATTAAAGGTGTGGGCCACCACACTTGGTTATTTCTTTTCTCATGGAAATTGTCTTTCTAATTTTGACATTAGCAAAAGCTGTTTTTTTTTTTAAGGACTTGGTAATGTGACTATGTAACAAATTATGCTTAGTGATAAACAACATAGTAAGCAAAAGGCATCCCAGGAAGAGTTCATCAGAAACTGAAGCTGCACAATAGAAAATGGGAGAAAAACCAAAATGAGTTTGATAACTTCAGCTCACCAAAAAGAAAGTGAACATACCAGTTTGCACTTTTTCTACTCATGACTTTCTTTGGAATTTTAAATAACATCTATAGAGAGATAAATATATACATATGTACAAATATATACCTACTAAAATTATTTATTTATTGTTTAATTTGTATGGGTCTTTTTGACTGAACTTATGTGTGAATCATGTGCATGCAGTTCCCAGAGAGGCCAGAAGATGGCGACAGATACCATGGAACTGGAGTTAACAGACTTGGCTGCTGCCCTATGGGTGCTGGAAATTGAACCTGCATTACTCTCGAAGAACAGCCCTTAAATAGCTCTTTTTTTTTTTCTAAGTTAACACACAAAACAACGGGCTTCATTATGATATTTCATACATGTGTGTCATTACACTTCATTTTGTTGATTGGGAATAAACTTTTAATCTTTGGGGAATGGCCATGCTACACTTCCTGAATTCCCTAGGGAGGGCAACGGCATGAGACCTAGCGGCTAACAGTCGCACCTGTGTGGCACACTGATTCATAAACGACCAGTAGCTGGAAACTGGCTCTCCGTAAAGATCTGCTTTCGCCGGTTTAGGACAAGTGAAGACAGCTCATTTTTCTGTGACTTACAGCTTCATTGCCCGATGCAAAGTGGCACCAGTGTTTGCTACAGGATAATTAAAATTTTTTGTGGACTTTGATGCTGATGGGGGCAGTGACTCAAGAGCTCCGTCTTCTTTAGCCGTGAGGTACAGTTTAAGAGCATAAACGTGAGTCTTCCTTTCTAGTCCCTATAATGATTTTATTCTTCTCTTGCTAACATGGTCAGAGTGAATTCCTTTCTCTGCAGTGTGGTGCTGGCTGCTCATTTCTCGTTGCGCTAGAAAATTAAAGAGAGTAGCAAGGCTGGGGCGCGGCTCAGGGGTCAAGCACTTGCATGCTTGAGGTCACAGGCTTGATCTCCGGGGTGGGGGGAGGGGGAGGAAAGGAGGGAAGGAGCTAGCAGAGAATACGCTCAGGTCAGACTTGAAATCTTGACTGAGCTCACTGTGACAGAAAGCAAGAAGCCTCTGTCAATTCTAAAACTGTGTTATCGTTTGCCGCTTCGAAGCTTAAGAAAGTTAAAAATAAAAATTTAAAAAAAACATAGGTAACTGAATTTAAATACTTTATAGATTACGGCGGCAGTGGATTTTCTGAAGGTGAGCAGGGACACTGGCAAGACTGAGGTGACACTGGGTTTCTTAACCACTCAGATCCGGTGAATGTTCCTTGCCAGGTGAAGCTCTTCCGGTTTCTCCTCACAAAGAGGCAGATTCCTCCACGCAAAAAGGTCCAGTCACGCAAGCAATTATCTTACAAGTACATGGTGGTTCCCCTCAGTCTCTACTCACGTTATGTCCTCA